>NC_089598.1:85176080-85476080 GCF_019320115.1 Miscanthus floridulus
CACGGTTGGTAGAGATTCCAGTTGAGAGGCTGAACACCCAGGCTTGATCCTAGGTGTCATGGTCGTATGAGTACCTCAGTAAAGAGTTTGATGCTCCCATTTCTTAAGACAAAGTCAAATGTCTCCCTCTCCCTCTCTCTCTCCTTGCGTAGATTTACATATATAGGTACAAAGATAGATTTGCATAAACAATACAGTCTAACAATACAGTCTAGAATTATTTAACAAATGATGCAATCCCTACAACGCAATAATGGCATTTCAACGAACAAGGTTACTGGCACTCGAATTGGATTGAGTAGCACATATATCAAATTTCTACAACATATCGACTCAAATTCATTATACACTTAATGTTAAGGGTCAAGAAGCCATACACATGTTTTCTTCTCAGGGTGAAAGACCTATGCTAACTTTTTTATAGCCAAAAGAACTCATCTATGCTTTCTTGGATCTACACACATGCCAAAATTAAATTGCTAATGTAGACATTATAAAGGAATCCAATACCTGAGAACGCAGATTTTCAGTTTTGTCAACAAGCAGCTCAATCTTCTCACCACGGTCAAGAACCTGAACATCAAAATAGTAATATGGAATTAGGAATAATGTTTGTTGAGGTGTGCTGTCTTTTTCATTATAATGCAGAGATGTGTATTTTTTCAGATGATTAAATATAGTACCTTCTCAATGTTTTCCACCATAACTTCTTTGACTTCTGAGACTTGAGCCTTCACCTTGGCAAGCTTGCTGACCTCCTCAGGGTGGTCCACACAGTACTGCATGTGCTCTTTAAGCTTTGATCTTTATTAATGGTAAAAACAAATAGATGTTAGTCAAGAAAGTCAAGGGATCTAAATGATTGATTGACTGTTGTGTAAAAAGAACAAAGGGGACACACCCAAACTCCCTGTTCAAGCTGTCCGCTGCAACAACGGGGATTTGTCGCCCGACTGATCCAACAGCAACTACACAATACGCTGTAAAAAAGCAAACAATATTTATCATCAACATGTTCTAGAGCATTGGTTGATTGATAAAGTAAGCATCAAAGCACAAACATATTAACCGATGTTTCATGTTAACCTAAGAACTTTCACAAGGGATAGATAACTAAGAAAGAAATAGTTATATTTGCTTCAGGTCAACCAAAGATGACTTCAAGAAAAGGAAATAATGGATCTTCTATATTAGCACAGCCATATTGCGGCTGTCCAATATGTACAGAAACACTGTTAATCAAAGTATTCTAAAGATTAGCACCTACTAACTGGCTAACTCACAAGTCACAATGCCAATGCAAACTCGCAATTATGTAATCATACAGTGGTACTTGCAGCATACTTCTTTTGCACAATAACTTGGTATATTTGCTCTAGAACAACACAAGATACTGAAATGGATGCCTAACTCATATCAGGCACTAAGAACTTGATATTACAACATTCATTATCGCATACGCATAATACTATAATATGCCACAACCTCTTATGTGATAAAATTGTACCAAATGAAAGCAAAATTGAGCTACATGGCCACGGCATCAACTAACACCAATAGAATTGGCAAAATGGCCACCCCTTCCAATGACTAGAAACCGCATGGTTCCACACGAGAGATATGTGCCAGTGCTTTTATCCCCCACGGAAAGCACTAGAACACAATCCAACCACACCAAATCCAGAAAACCCCTGAATCTGCGATTAGGTTCCCTAAAGTCAAGGACGATCGAGACACCTTGAAGCTATATCCATAACGCATCTCAGCAGATGAGATGCAACAGGCCTAAATTTTCTGCTGCCCACCATGCATACCGATATACCATACATAGAAAATATCCGAGCAGGTGACCCCCTAAAAATAGCCATTTACAGCAACTCCCGACCCTCCCCAAAACACATCTCATCTCAACTCAAAGTGGAGTCCAAACAGCAGCTCCGATTGATGAGCGTCAAGCAACAGCTCGCTCCACTCAGATTAGCCTCGAAGCAACCGTCGAATCTAACCCCACACCACCTCGAGACGACCGAGCCTGAGACCCCACCCCCACCAGGCGGCGGATGGAGGCGAGCCCCGCGAGATCTAAGCGAGGCGAGCCCCGATTCGAGCTCGCAGCGGCGCAGATCCGCGCGGAACAGGGCGGTCCGGGGCGAGCGACGGACGGGGAGGGGAAGGGAAAGCAAGCTACTCACTGAATCCGTCCTCGACGAGGTAGTTGAAGGTGTGGCCGTCGCAGTTGTAGGTGAACTTGTTGTTGCTGGCGGGGAGCTTCTGCAGGCACTAGGCGGCGATGGTGGGGATGACCGGCGACGGAGGGGCGAAACCCTAGGCCATGCGACCCGCCGCGTGGCGTCGCGAGGAGGAAGCGGCGTGGTGGTGGGGTTGGTGGAGGAGGAGGAGGAGGAGAAGGAGGAGGAGGAGGGAGGCCGCCGCCGCGCGGAGGGCGGGCCACCGCTGAGGCCGTTCCGCGCCGTCGCGTGAGGTGCGCCGCGAGCCGGTAGCGAGGGAGGGAGAGAGAGAGAGAGAGAGAGAGAGAGAGAGAGAGAGAGAGAGAGAGAGAGAGAGAGAGAGAGAGAGCGAGAGCGGAGAATCGGAGAGCCGCCGAGGGCTTCATTGTGGGCGGGCGCGGGCTGCAGCAAGCGACGGAACCAACACGGGCCGTCGATCGGAGAATCGGACGGGCAGGAGAATTTCGGGCGACGTGGGCACCCTGGCTGGCGGCCAAAGCTAAAACAGTTTAAAATTGCAATAACTAAAATTACAAAATTTTATAATTATTTTTATAGATATATTTACATATACAATAACTAAACAACCACAACAATTTAAAATTGCAAAATTGAACCTTTAAAAAAGGGAAAAAATTAAATTTTAAAAAATTAAAATCAAAACTACTAAAATAATTTTGAGACACCAAATGATCTTAAATGAAAATTTGATAAACATCAAAGTTGTAGAGGTCATGAAGATCTACAACTTTTATTTTAGTCATCTTGTCATTTGATAAAATTTGAACCTTTCAAATTTAAAATTTTAAAAAATGACAAGTTCGAACCAAAATTTGAGACCCAAAATGATTTCAACATAAAATGTGATGAAAACCAAAGTTGTTCAACTCATTAATATATACAACTTTTATTTTAGTCATCTTGTCATTTAACAAAATTTGAACCTTTCAAATTTGAAATTTTGAAAAACGACAAGTTCGAACCAAAATTTAAGACCCAAATTGATTTCAACATAAAAAGTGATGAATACCAAAGTTGTTCAACTCATGAATATATACAACTTTTATTTTAGTCATTTCTTCATTTGACAAATTCTTAGCACACATTGTTCTCTAATCTTACACATGTCTCATATAGTTTATAAAACCATATGAGAGATGTGTCACATTTGTGAACAATGTCATTACCATTTTGTCATATGAAGAAATGACCAATACAAAAGTTATAGATCTTGATGAGTTATTCAACTTTGGTATTTATCACTTTTTCAGCTGAAATCATTTGGGGTACCAAAATCTTGTTTGAAGTTGCATGTTTTTTAAATTCAAAATTTAAATTGCTCAAACTTTTCATATATATATATATATATATATATATATATTGACAAAACCAACAAAATAAATTGATCGAGAATGATTTTAGAAAATTTTAGAAAAAAATTATCAGATTTGGAGTTAGTATGAGGAAGAAAAACTAGTTACAAAGTTGACCCACAGATTAAAAAAAGAAATCATACTATTCACTATGATCATGTAAGGATCATCTAGAACAGTGTGATTTCTCTTTTTAATCTGTGGGTAAACTTTGTAACTAGTTTTTCTCCATCATACTAACTCCAAATGTGATGGTTTTTTTCCTAAAAATTTCTAAAATCATGCTTCAGCATTTAAGTTTGATCAAACTTGGATGTGACAATGTTTTACACATTTTAAATTTTGAAATTTGAAATTTGATAAGTTCAAATCAAATTTTAAAACCCTAAATGATTTCAGATGTAAAAGTGATGAATACAAAAGTTGTTCAACTCATCAAGATCTACAACTTTTATTTTGGTCATCTTGTCATTTGACAAAATTTGAACCTTTCAAATTTGAAATTTTAAAAAATAACAAGTTCGAACCAAAATTTGAGACCCAAAATAATTTCAACATAAAATGTGATGAAAACCAAAGTTGTTGAACTCATTAATATCTACAAGTTTTATTTTAGTCATCTTGTCATTTAACAAAATTTGAACCTTTCAAATTTGAAATTTTGAAAAACGACAAGTTTGAACCAAAATTTGAGACCCAAATTGATTTCAACATAAAAAGTGATGAATACCAAAGTTGTTTAACTCATGAATATATACAACTTTTATTTTGGTCATTTCTTTATTTGACAAATTCTTAGCACACATTATTCTCTAATCTTACACATATCTCATATCGTTTATAAAACCATATGAGAGATGTGTCACATTTGTGAACAATGTCATTACCATTTTGTCATATGAAGAAATGACCAATACAAAAGTTGTAGATCTCGATGAGGTATTCAACTTTGGTATTTATCACTTTTTTAGCTGAAATCATTTGGGGTATCAAAATCTTGTCTGAAGTTGCATTTTTTTGAAATTCAAAATTTAAATTGCTCAAACTTTTTATATGTATATATTGACAAAACCAACAAAATAAATTGATAGATAATGATTTTAGAAAATTTTAGGAAAAACATCATCAGATTTGGAGTTAGTACGAGGAAGAAAAACTAGTTACAAAGTTGACCCACAGATTAAAAAAAGAAATCACACTGTTCACTATGATCATGTAAGGGATCATCTAGAACAGTGTGATTTCTCTTTTTAATCTGTAGGTAAATTTTGTAACTAGTTTTTCTCCCTCATACTAACTCCAAATGTGATGGTTCTTTTTCCTAAAAATTTCTAAAATTATGCTTCAGCATTTAAGTTTGATCAAACTTGGATGTGATAATGTTTTACATATTTTAAAATTTGAAATTTGAAATTTGATAAGTTCAAACCAAATTTTAAAACCCTAAATGATTTCAGATGTAAAAGTGATGAATACAAAAGTTGTTCAACTCATCAAGATCTACAACTTTTATTTTGGTCATCTTGTCATTTGACAAAATTTGACCTTTCAAATTTGAAATTTTAAAAAATAACAAGTTCGAACCAAAATTTGAGACCCAAAATAATTTCAACATAAAATGTGATGAATACCAAAGTTGTTGAACTCATTAATATCTACAAGTTTTATTTTAGTCATCTTGTCATTTGACAAAATTTGAACCTTTCAAATTTGAAATTTTGAAAAACGACAAGTTCGAACCAAAATTTGAGACCCAAATTGATTTCAACATAAAAAGTGATGAATACCAAAGTTGTTCAACTCATGAATATATACAACTTTTATTTTGGTCATTTCTTCATTTGACAAATTCTTAGCACACATTGTTCTCTAATCTTACACATGTCTCATATCGTTTATAAAACCATATGAGAGATGTGTCACATTTGTGAACAATGTCATTATCATTTTGTCATATGAAGAAATGACCAATACAAAAGTTGTAGATCTCGATGAGTTATTCAACTTTGGTATTTATCACTTTTTTGGCTGAAATCATTTGGGGTATCAAAATCTTATCTAAAGTTGCATTTTTTTTTAAATTCAAAATTTAAATTGCTCAAACTTTTTATATGTATATATTGACAAAACCAACAAAATAAATTGATAGATAATGATTTTAGAAAATTTTAGGAAAAAAAATCATCAGATTTGGAGTTAGTACGAGGAAGAAAAACTAGTTACAAAGTTGACCCACAGATTAAAAAAAGAAATCACACTGTTCACTATGATCATGTAAGGGATCATCTAGAACAGTGTGATTTCTCTTTTTAATCTGTAGGTAAATTTTGTAACTAGTTTTTCTCCCTCATACTAACTCCAAATGTGATGGTTCTTTTTCCTACAAATTTCTAAAATCATGCTTCAGCATTTAAGTTTGATCAAACTTAAATGTGATAATGTTTTACACATTTTAAAATTTGAAATTTGATAAGTTCAAACTAAATTTTAAAACCCTAAATGATTTCAGATGTAAAAGTGATGAATACAAAAGTTGTTCAACTCATCAAGATCTACAACTTTTATTTTGGTCATCTTGTCATTTGACAAAATTTGAACCTTTCAAATTTGAAATTTTAAAAAATGACAAGTTCGAACCAAAATTTGAGACCCAAAATGATTTCAACATAAAATGTGATGAATACCAAAGTTGTTCAACTCATTAATATCTACAAGTTTTATTTTAGTCATCTTATCATTTGACAAAATTTGAACCTTTCAAATTTGAAATTTTGAAAAACGACAAGTTCGAACCAAAATTTTAGACCCAAATTGATTTCAACATAAAAAGTGATGAATACCAAAGTTGTTCAACTCATGAATATATATAATTTTTATTTTAGTCATTTCTTCATTTGACAAATTCTTAGCACACATTGTTCTCTAATCTTACACATGTCTCATATACTTTGTAAAACCATATGAGAGATGTGTCACATTTGTGAACAATGTCATTACCACTTTGTCATATGAAGAAATGACCAATACAAAAGTTGTAGATCTTGATGAGTTATTCAACTTTGGTATTTATCACTTTTTCAGCTGAAATCATTTGGGGTACCAAAATCTTGTCTGAAGTTGTATTTTTTTGAAATTCAAAATTTAAATTGCTCAAACTTTTCATATGTATATATTGACAAAACCAACAAAATAAATTGATAGAGAATGATTTTAGAAAATTTTAGGAAAAAAATCATCAGATTTGGAGTTAGTATGAGGAAGAAAAACTAGTTACAAAGTTGACCCACAGATTAAAAAAAGAAATCACACTGTTTACTATGATCATGTAAGGATCATCTAGAACAGTGTGATTTCTCTTTTTAATCTATAGGTAAACTTTGTAACTAGTTGTTCTCCCTTATACTAACTCCAAATGTGATTGTTTTTTTTTTCCTAAAAATTTCTAAAATCATGCTTCAGCATTTAAGTTTGATCAAACTTGGATGTGACAATGTTTTACACATTTTAAAATTTGAAATTTAAAATTTGACAAGTTCAAACCAAATTTTAAAACCCTAAATGATTTCAGATGTAAAAGTGATGAATACAAAAGTTGTTCAACTCATCAAGATCTACAACTTTTATTTTGGTCATCTTATTATTTGACAAAATTTGAACCTTTCAAATTTTGAAATTTTAAAAAAGATAAATGGGCACTGCAGGGGCGGCTGGTGATTGAGCCGCCCCTACAGATCAACCCCAACTGTAGGGGCGGCTCAGGTTACCAGCCGCCCCTACTGTGCCATCTGTAGGGGCGGCTGGGCTGCTGGGGTCCGGGGACGCCCACTGTAGGGGCGCCCTCAACCCCAGCCGCCCCTACAGTAAAAATGCCCCCGTTCCTACAGTAAGAATCTGGCGTAGTGGTAGCTCAGCTGATGGGTTTTTTTATGGTGAACCTATCTATCCAGGTTCTAAGTCTGTGACTGGACACCGGTGTTCATAATTTTTAGGATTTATTTTTGAACTTAATTTATAACGTTATTACTTCACCTGTATGTGACGTAGATTGTAGCCATAGATAACAAGCGTATGTGGTAACTTCTTGTCCATCTCAGGGCATAGGGGTAGGATGTGTTTATGCATTCTGTAATATCAGTCACTAGCCTATCAACCTTTGCTCCAGCACGCTCTATAATCATATATGTTTTATAAGTATTAAAAGCTTTAATTTGTAGGTAAACTAGTAGATACAACTAATCAAAATTGATACTCTCTATTTATTTCTAACTCACTAACTGTGTACCGATTTAGATACTCTAAAATCTCTATCCGGTATGATAAATTTACTAATTACTATAATATATATGTGTTTTTCAACCTTTGTATTGCACCCATGTGTGCGGTTTTACTATGTATTTAGTTGTAAAATTAGATTAAATTATATCAGCACTTATTACACCATTTTTGTGGCAACATGAATTTATATTTTTATTTTATTTGATCTTATTAGTTGTGGCAAATTTTTTTATCTAGATTCTAGACCCCACTCTTAGGTACTGCAATGGCATAAACAACCTACAATACGCCACTCAAAATATACTTGTATATTTGGTACACATAGTAACACATAGCATTTATGGTGGCTCTGTTGAGGGCCTCTGTATATATTGTCATCCTTTATATTATACTTCTGTAGATTTTTAATATGTATTTAGTTCAAATCTAAGCTTAAGTTATATTAAATTTTATTACACCTCGTTCTACAACACCATGAATCTATATTTTGGTTGTCAACATTTGATCTTATGAGGTGTTATATATTTTTAATCCACGTGTGAAGTTGAAACTCTAGCATTTTATTGTACCTTTTATTCATTTTTTCTTTTACATTCTATTAAAATCTAAATTTTGGTCCTAGATGACTCTCCTAGCTATTACAATGGTACAATATGACAGCACAATATTGAAAACGTTGAATTTGCTATATCAAAGAATTATATGTATAGTATTATTTTTTATGAAAACACAAGTGCTTAAAATAAAAATACCAGTATTGACATGTCATTGTTTCAGTCAAAATATATAAACTTATCTAAAGTAAATAGTTTAAAACTTTATTTTTATTCAGCATTAATATATTTAAAATGAATTGTTGTGACATTGTTTGTGTTTGTTAAGGAAATATTTTTCACAATTGATAAACTATTATAATAAATATTTATTACAACATCCGGCTCAATTTGAATATGGTCCATCATGGCCCATGTGTGTTGATATGTGAAACTGTGGAGATTTGATCCCACATTAAAGTGTATACCAACCAACCCCAAATTAACCTATTTATGTGAAGCAAGAACAAAAGCTTAATGGAGTTGGTTGTATGTAGTTCACGCAGCATGTAGAGTCGATAGATTGAGCTATTTGTACTATATATGAGATGTTACAAATGGTAACATAACTGACTATTATGATTATAGTCGTGTGTGGGTCAGGAGTGTAGCCTTGTAGCACATGGCACATGTAGGCCCTTGTGTATGTGTGTTTGTGTGTGCGTGCATGTGCATGTGCATGTGTACATGTGTGCATGCGTGTGTGTGTGGGAGCGCGCCTGTGTGTGTGCATGTGTGCGCGTGCGTGCATGTGTGATTGCGTGTGCGTGCACATGTGCAGCATGCCACATACAGGAGCATGTGGTGCTTGATGTGTAGGCCCTGTGGTAAGTGCATGACATGGCAATTGTACGCACCGTATGCATGAACATGTGCACTAAAATATTTCTAGTCATTGTCTAAGTGTGTGGTTCAGTCAATATATAGAAGTGGATTTGATCCCTTTGGAAAATGTAATGTCTAGATTGCTTGACCTCATGACTTCATGTCCACAAACATGTTGTAATGTTTAGATTCATCTCCATAAATCTTCTTCATTGCAAACCTCCTGTTGACGAAATATGGTCGGCAATCTATCTAGGGGTATGCCCAAGGTAGTAGATTGTCAGCAGACAGATGCGTAAGCCACAAACAAGATGGCGACGCAAGACAGACACGAGGTTTTATCTAGGTTCGGCCACCAAGAAGGCGTAATACCTACGTCCTGCGTCTGATTGTATTGCTGTATGTCAATGAAAGATGTCTTTTAGAGGGGTCCCCTGCCCGCCTTATATAGTCCGGGGGGTAGGGTTATAGATCTGGAAACTAATCCTAGCCAGTTACAATTGCCATAGGTGACCGGATAAGGATTCCTATTCTAACCGACCAGGACCCTGCTTGATCTCCAAATATGCTTTGACTCCTTGCGCAGGACTTCGAACAGGATGGCCGGGCCGCGTGTCGTCTTCTAGTTGACCGCACCCCCTGATCCGGGCCGGCACAAGCCTAGCCGTAAGGGTATAGGGGTTAATACCCCCACAGCTAGTCCCTGAGCACCATGTATTATGCTGCGACACGCCGTTCGATCTCCTTCGACTAATGCGATCCGTCTTCATGTCATCTCCAACTGATTGAAACATTGACCAATCAAATGCGCCAGCATTCTGATCAGAATAGAGAGCAGTAGACCATGATTATAGCCGAAGATTCCGGTTGCCCGAAGAATGCATGGTGCTCTTAAAGAAAAAAGAAAAAGATTTCTTTCCTTATCAAGTGTGCCCACT
Organism: Miscanthus floridulus; assembly: GCF_019320115.1. NCBI lineage: Eukaryota > Viridiplantae > Streptophyta > Magnoliopsida > Poales > Poaceae > Miscanthus > Miscanthus floridulus. Next base: position 85,186,313 of record NC_089598.1, read on the forward strand.
TGTATTTATGATAAGAAATGTAAGTGACCCTTGGACAGTAGTAATCCTGGCAATCAGTCAAAGCGTAGGGGTTGATAAAATAAACACATTCACCATAAGGTGAAGTGTGTCCACTTAGTCCTCGAGCCTGGTAGTAGGTGACGTAGGCACGTGGTGCCAGGGTCTAAAAAGAATTTCCACTGAAGTTAAGAATCCAATCGTCGTACAATCAATACGAGATGCACCGGCAGGTGCATCGTATCGATGTAGTCCCTAAGCTTGCTGGAAGGCGAAGTATAAGCCTTGTAGCAAGGTCCAAATAAATGCCTCTCGACTGTATGTAAGTACACATCACATGTAGCCGAGGAGAGCAGTCGCCTAGCATTGTTCGGAACATTCCCCGAGCATGGTAGTGGTCGGAGCAGTCCCCGAGCACGGTAGTGGTCTAGACAGTCCTCGAGCACGGTAGTGGTCTGGGCAGTCCCCGAGCATGATAGTGGTCTGGGCAGTCCCTGAGCACGATAGTGATCTGGGCAGTCCCCGAGCACGACCGTGGTCTGGACCATCCCTGAGCACGAGACATGCGGCGAAGAAACAAATGCCACTTGTACTATTATTTGGTGTATTTATTTATCTTCTTACTCTGTCAAGTCCAATCTGACACGTCTGGTCAAAAAAGTAGACGGGTATAGCACGTCGTACTGCCTTCTTGTCCTTTCAAGCAAACAGTCACTTGGCACCTATATGGAGGTGCGTCAGTGTGGGCCCTCTCACACTGGCAACGAAGAGGCGCATACACTGATAACGAAGAGGCACATATATTGGCATAGATCTCGAGGTTGTGAAAACAACCGTCTGCGGCGCATGCGCATGTCTCCCAAGAATCTCGGGCAGACGAAACAGCGGAACTCTTGGTTATTTATAATATAGAACTGGTAAGTTACTTTTTACCGATCCTCATTACCATTTGCCGCCGTAGCCTTCTTCCTCTTGCCAACCCTAATACCTCCGAAATCATCACCAATCACCCCTCCCCCGTGTCCACCTTCATCAGCCAAAGCGGACTCATGGCGAAGGGTGACGCCCAGAAGAAAGCCAGAGTCATGGCGAAGGAGTGGTGGAAGTCAAGAAGCAATGAGCAGACCATCGAAGACCTTGTCATCATGGGAGTACTCCACAACAAGGAACTCACAGGATGGCACGCGCCGGAGGGCGAGGGGTACCCCGATCCACAACCAGGTGAGATTATGGTTTTCGAAGATTTCTTCAAGCGGGGTTTTGGAGTTCTAGTGCACCCTTTCCTTCAGGGGCTCTGTCTGTATTACGAGGTTGGGATTTGCAATCTGCATCCCAACTCGATTCTTCTTGTCTCCACCTTCATTCATCTTTGCGAAGCATATGATGGCTTCCAGCCCCATTTTGACTTCTTTCGCCATCTTTTCTGTCTGCGAAAGAAAGGAAGCGGTGGCTCGAAGATAGCCGGAGGTGTGTACCTCAATCTTCGTGACGGGATGAAGGCCCAGTACCTGCACTGCCCTTGGAACACGTCACTTGACGACTGGTACAAGAAGTGGTTCTACATCCGCGAAGAGCCGAACATGATCACGCTGTGCGATGTGGGGTTCATTTCGGAGAAGAAGACCAGCTGGTCGGAGAAGCCCGAGCACCTGGAACAAATCCCAGAACTACTTGGGATGATCCCGTGGAGGAAGCTGGACAGTCCGAGCATGGTCGGGAACTTCATCAGCCGAAGGATCCAGCCCTGCCAGAGGATGGTACATCCCGGCTACGAGTACCAAGGTAGCACAGACCCAATGAGGACCAGGAAAGAGGCGCTTGATAAGATCGAAGTCAAAGCTAGGATTGGAGAGCTATTCAACTTAGCCGATCCAAATCATGTCAGATTAAGCGACATCGAGCACGCTTTCAAGCTCGCCCGACCTCCCCCAAAGGTAAATCATTCTGCCTTGTACCCGTAGCTTTATGTTGTAACATAAACTTACTGTGTTATCTCCTTTGTGTTTCCCAGATTAATGGTCGTGATAGAGCAACAGTGTTCGTATCGCCACCCCCTGGTGTAGATTGGCTGCAAGTTGGTGGCCCAACCGCCCAGACCAGCACCAGGACCGAAGACATCGACTGGGCGGTGCTCGGAGTTGGAGAGGAGGCAGCGGCCAAAGCTTTTGGTAAGCGGCCGGCAGCCAGCAAGCGTCGGCAGGCGATCTTCACTCTATCGGATGATGACACAGAGGAGGGAGAGAACATAGACATCTTCCGACTCGTCCCTCAAAAGAGGAGGAGGCAACTGGAGTCGACTGAGCAAGGTGGCTCCTTCGTGCCGGTTGGACCCACATCGCTGGCCACTACGGTACCAAGGACAAGCGGTGGAGGGACTAAGCACCAAGCCCTAGCATCGGTGCTAGATGTAGAGGGAGACCAGGTGTCACCCGCACAACACATGGAGCAAGCACGGCCGAAGAGACGTGCCTTTGCCACGTCATTCCGCACTTCCAATATGTAAGTATTAGTAACTTTGATGTAAGCTTGCAATTGTCATTGATTATGGTTACCTTCTGAACCATATCTCGGATATACCAGGTCGACGTCCATCGAAAATCCGGATCAACTAGCCAGGAGCGGCATGGCTTCGCCGGCAATTGTAGAGAAGACTGCCCAACGATCAGCCATGGAGGAAAACATAGCAGAAGGTCCACCGGAGCCTCAGACCACAAGCAACCAGACAATAGTCCCCGAGTAGGGGGTCGAGGGAAGAGCCGAGACAAGCACGAATGCTCTGAGCACTAACCCTGCTGAGGGCAACACTTCAGCACCAAGGGTAACAGACCAGACCAAGGAGCAGCAGCGGGAGGTGATAGCACAGAGCATGTTTGCCAATGCTACGGCCCATGGGAAGGCCATAGTGATCGCAGAAGCTGCAAACTCTGGACCAGCACCGCTACCCGAAGAAGGGGTCGAAGAGGACGAAGTAGAGGAGGTCCTAGGCCGTCCATAGGACAAATGAGAACATGTATATGTGTCGTGCTAGCGGAACGACCAATGGGTTGTTCATGAGGAAATCCTAGAGGTCGAAGAGACCATGAAAGTTGAACGAGCGGCGAAATGACTGGTGACAGAAGTCTAGGTATGCTTTGCCTGACCACCTGATCTTGCTATCCAGTCAAACTGTCTTACTTAGCTTTTCACATGCCGAACTTAATGAAGACCGCAAGGTACCGAAAGAAATGCTTCAACTAGATTGAGGGGATCATAGCAAGCAATAAAGAACTGGCGGCCGAAGTGGAATGCTTGCGCCACCAACTTGAAGCCGCCAACCATGAGAGGACGGAGCAAGAGGCGCAGAACCAGAACCTGGTCGCCCAGCTCAGAAACAAAGAGCAGGAAAGAACAAGTAAGTTGTCACTTTATCACAACGAGTGCATGACACGTGTTGTTGCATTGTTGGTGGTAACAGCTGTAGTGCAGGCTTAGAAGCCGAAGTAGTCCGTCTCTAAGAGGAGAATAGCCGTGTGGTCGTAGAGTGTGGTCACCTGAAGGAGGACAATAAGAAACTGGCGCACGACCAGTCGCAACTCCGAGACCACACAACCAAGATGATGGAGGAACTAAAAAGTAAGTGTTCTAGACCACCTTGCTCACTTTTGTTGCCCACCTTATCTTGTCGTGGCATGACGTTTTAATGTCTTGTGCGATTTGCAGTTTTAAAAGTCAATGCCAAGAAGCATCTGGAAGCCGTGATAAAAGAACGTGACGGCTAGAAGGCGCAGTGCTAAGAGATCACCAAGGATCAGGACGCATGGAAGAAACAGTGCCAGGAAGTGGCAATAGGCGTTTTGCCAGTCCTCAACCTTATCGATCCAGCACTTACAGAGGACGTGCCAGGGACGCCACAGCTTGGACTGGTCGATAGATGCCGAAAGGCATGGGGATGGTTCGAAGAGTTCGTGAAGGAGGCGGGTGAGTACATAGGTGCACATGTACAAAGTATGGTGCGTGCTCACTACCCCTTGATCGATCTCAAACGCCTGGAGGCTGGATACCCAAAGGAGATTGATCCAGACAAGGCTGAGGAGCTTCGGATGACCCAGCTGGACTTGTCGGCAAAAATAATTGGCGACATTAACCTGTGTGGAGGCGGGACAGCACCTGTATAGGGTATGCCATCAACAAGTCAGCTGGAAGCACCATTAGTTTTGAGCCAACCGGCGAAGCCTGTGGTCTCGACCAGCCAGGCGTCGACGGGGCCATCTTCTTCAGCTCGACCAGTACAAGAGTCTTCGAGACTCGAGCAAGATGTCAGGAGCAGCGAGCTGCAGGTGCCACGTGCCCCGACCTGCCAATAGGATAGGCTATAGCTGTAGAAGATGTAGTTGTGTTATTGTAAACTTGTACCTTTTCAGGCAAGCTTGTAATAACGTAACTATATATCATCATAAGCTTGTTTGTTTTGTATAAAACGTATTTAAGCTTGAAACTCATGTTGGTGTAACTAAGTGAGAACATGTTAGCATTCTGTTTAGTTGTACCAGTTTAGTCGACACATCATCCTGAAAAGTTTGTATGGCCCTGGTTTGCCATGTGGTCGGAGTATGAGGTGCGTGACCTGTGCACACATAGACGCGGACAAGTCAAACCAGAGGGGACCTGCCGATCACCCGTAGCGTAGAGAGCAGATCCCATGCACGCGTTGGGAGGAACCGAAGACAGGGCCTGCTCCGAAAACCCAGGAAGGAATGGTGGTCGGCTTTGACTGGTTGAGTTAGAATAACCGTAAAATTCGAAGTGACACATTAGAGTGGTCGGAGAAATCGTAATAGCTTTATTGAATTAAATCGAAAGTACAAAAGGAGTACATATCTTAGTAGTTAAGCATAGAAACGCCTAAGCTTGTCGATGTGCCATGAATTGGGTACGTCCGTACTGTCCAGGTGAGCTAACCTGTAAGACGTTGGTCGTGTGACTTCCTTGATCATGAAGGGCCCTTCCCATGGAGTTGTGAGTTTATGGACACCAGCCTGATTCGTCTTCCACTTCAGGACTAGGTCCCCAACCACAAAGAACCGCTCTTTAACGTTCTTGTTGTAGTACCTGCGCAAAACAGCAAGGTATTTGGCTGTACGTACGCAAGAATCGAGCCACTTCTCTTCTGCACTATTCACTTCTAGCTCCCGCACTTCATTGACCTTGCCTTCGTTGAAGTTCTCTATCCGTGCTGATCTGAAAGCTATATCTACTGGGAGGACTGCCTCAGCACCGTAAACCATAAAGTATGGTGAGACGCTGGTATTACAACTAGGCTGAGCTCTGAGGCCCCAGACCACGGCTGGTAACTCTTTGAGCCATCTTCCGGGAGCTTTGTCATTTTTTCTGTACATCCTCTTCTTCAGTGCATCCAAAATCATACCGTTTGCCCGCTCGACCTGTCCATTAGCTTTAGGGTGCGCCACCGAGACATATTTTACTACTATGCTCCTTTCATCGCAGAAGTCCCAAAAAGCGTTCCCGGTGAACTGAGTACCCAGATCAGTGATGATGCTGTTGGGTATGCCGAAGTAGTGGATGACCTGGTCGAGGAACGTGACAGCCTTTTCTGAGGATGCCTGTACCAGAGGCATGTACTCTATCCACTTAGAAAATTTGTCGATCAGCACAAAGACACATGTAAATTTCCCAGGAGCTGGTTTGAAGGGTCCGATCATATCCAGTCCCCAGCATGTGAAGGCCTAAGAGGCTGGTATTGTCTGGATCTCATGTGCTAGTACATGGATTCTCTTGGCGAAGAACTGACAACCCTCATAGTGGTGGACTAGCTTCTCTACATTGGCTACCGCTGACGGCCAATAGAACCCTGCTCGGAAAGCCTTGCCAACCAGCGTTCTTGAGGCCGCGTGGTTGCTGCAGGAGCCAGAGTGGATTTGGTCCAGGAGATGTTCGCCATCCTCCTGAGTTATACACTTCATCAAGATTTCCTCCTTTGCATTCTTGCGCCATAATTTGCCATCGACGAGCAGATACTGCTTACTGCGACGCATCAGGCGCTCGTTTTCTGTTCGATCAGTGTAACCGCTACCATCTGTCAGGTACTTGATGAAAGGTACTCTCTAGTTGGGCTCATTAGTGGTCGTAGGTGGCTCGGTCGTGCTTGACGCTGGAACCGTAGCCACCAATAGCTGGTCTGGAGGCTTGTCGACCGTGAGATCTTCCTCTTCGATGTAAGGCGTGAGCAGGTCTTGGACGAATATGCCATGTGAGACTTTGGCTCGGGATGATCCTAACTTTGACAGCGCATCTGCTGCTTGGTTTTTGTCTCGGACCACGTGTGTGTATTCGATGCCATAGAACTTGCCTTCTAGCTTTCTGATCGATTTGCAGTATGCATCCATCTTTTCGCTGGTCGTGTCCTAGTCCTTGTTGAGTTGGTTGATGACCAGAGCCGAGTCTCCATAGACATAGAGACGTTTAACACCGAGCTCGACCGCAATGCGCAAACTATGTAGGCATGCTTCATACTCAGCGGCGTTATTAGATGCTGAGAAATAAATCCTGAGGACGTACCGGAGCTGCTCCTTGGATGGTGACATGAAAAGAACTCCTGCTCCTGCGTCGTCGATGTTGAGAGAGCCATCGAAGTACATCTTCCAATACTCATCGGGCCCCTGAGAGGCAGGCGTGCTTAAGTCTGTCCACTCGACGATGAAATCAACAAGTGCCTGAGACTTGATTGTAGTACGGCTTGCAAATTCCAAGGAGAAAGGGCATAGCTCCATTGCCCATTTGACGATGCGCCCATTTGCGTCCTTGTTGCGAATGATGTCTCCCAGAGGGTACTCGGTCATGACCACCACACGATATCCGTTGAAGTAATGTTTCAACTTTTGGGATGTTATCAGTATGGCATAGATCAGTTTCTGAATCTGTGGGTACCTAGTCTTGGATTCATTGAGTACCTCACTAATGAAATAAATTGGTCACTGTACCTTGTAGGCGTGGCCAGGCTCGTCGCGCTCGACCACCATGGTAGTGGAGACCACCCGATTAGTTGCCGCAATGTAAAGTAGGAGAGTTTCATCTTCTCTGGGAGCAGTGAGGACAGGAGGTGATGTAAGGTATTGTTTCGGCTGTGTGAAGGCAGCGTCTGCTTCCTCCGACCACTCAAACTTCTCGGATGCTTTGAGCAATTTGAAAAATGGTAGTCCTTTTTCTCCTAATCTTGATATGAAACGACTGAGAGCAGCCATGCATCTGGTAAGCTTCTGGACACCCTTCACCTTTTTGGGCGGCTTCATGTCTAAGACAGCTTTGACTTTCTCTGGGTTAGGGCATATGCCATCATAACTGACAATGTTGCCAAGCAATATACCAGAAGGAACACCAAAGATGCACTTCTTTGGGTTTAATTTCCATTGGAATGTATTAAGGGCTGCAAAGGTGCGTCCCAGGTTGTCAACAAGGGTATGTGCTTCCTTGGTTTTGACAACTACATCATCAACATAAGCCTCGACGAGGTCGTCTTTTATCTCGTCTTTGAGGCAGGCCTGTATGGCGCGTTGGTAGGTAGCCCCGGCGTTCTTGAGCCCGAACGACATGGTCGTGTAGCAGTAGGCGCTGAAAGGCGTGATAAAAGATGTCTTGATCTGGTCGTCCTTTTTGAGAGCGATCTGGTGATAACCAGAGTAGCAATCGAGAAAGGAAAGCAGCTCGCAATCGGCGGTTGAATCTACGACCTCATCTATGCGAGGTAAGCCAAAGGGGTCCTTAGGGTAGTGTTTGTTGAGATCAGTGTAATCAACGCACATTCTCCATTCATTATTCTTTTTGCGTACAAGAACCGGGTTAGCTAACCACTCTGGATGATACACTTCTTTGATAAATCCGGCTGCCAAAAGCCGTGTAACTTCTACCCTAATCGCCTCCTTTTTGTCATGAGCGAACCATCGTAGCTTCTGCTTGATAGGTTTGGCCTTGCCGTTGACATTCAAGGACTGCTCGATCAAGTTCCGAGGTACACCGGGCATGTCAGCAGGTTTCCATGCGAACACATCCACGTTGCTCCTCAAGAACCTGACGAGCGCGTCTTCCTATTTGGGATCCAGGTTGGCCCCGATAAGGGCTGTTTTGCTGGGATCACCGTCGACCAGCTGGATCACCTTGTGCTCCTTGGACTTGATGTTCTTGCGTGGAGCCTCGAGCTCTGGGATCTCTAGGTGGTCGGCCGAGGTCTTCTTGGTGTCGAGCATGGTTTCGGCCATGCGAATAGAGAGGTCATGAGCCTCTGCGATTTTGAAGTTGTCGTCCTCACAGGTATAAGCTGCGTATACGTTGCCCCTGAGGGTTAGAAATCCTTTCTCGGTAGGCATCTTGAGCACCAGATACCTGTAATGAGGTATGGCCATGAACTTGGTGAGCGATGGTCGACCAAGGATAGCATGGTAGGTGCCGTCGAAGTCAGCGACCACAAAGTTGACGTAGTCGGTGCAGAAGTGATCCGGGGTCCCAAATTGCACAGGTAGTGTGATCTGCCCGAGAGGTGTAGAGCTTTGTCCGGGGAGAACACCCCAGAACTATGCCTCGTATGGCTTGAGATCCACCTGGGTTATCTTCAGGGCCGGCAGACTGTTCTTGAACAGTATATCGATGGAGCTGCCGCCGTCGATCAGCACTCTGTCGAACTGAACCTTGTTGATACAAGGATCGAGGACTAGGGGAAAACATCCTGGCTCAGGTATTGCGGCCCATTGGTCCTTTCTGCTAAAGGAGATCTTGCGGTGAGACCAAGGAGGGAGCCACGGATCGGTGATGAGGTTGTCGGTGTTGGCCACGTTCAAGCAAGCGTGGGCGAGCAGCTTGCATTCTCATTTGGTCTCGATGGACACTTTGCCTCCAATGATGGTGTGCACGCGATCGGTTGGCTTGATGTACATGTGATGGGGATCTGCGTCTTCATCGTCGTTGTCCTCGTTGCGCTGTTCCCCTGCGTCGTTAGGCTTGTCTAAGGCTGGACGAAAAACTCGAAGCTCGTTAGCTCGCTCGGCTCGTGGCTGGCTCGACTCGGCTCGGCTCGGCTCGTTATGATAACGAGCTGAGCCGAGCCAAGATTTTAGCTCGTTAGCTATAACGAGCCAACTCGAGCCAGCTCGCGAGCCGCTCGCGAGCTAAACGAGCCAAGCTTCTAGAAAAAAAGTATCAAAACTTGTATTAGTTTTTGTATTACTTCATGTCTTACACTTTATAATTGACTGGTAACTGGTCTAGACCCTATAAATTGACTGGTAACTGGTCTAGATGCATTTCTTTTGTATTATTATTATTCTTAAACTTTAGATAAATGCAAATATTATATTTTGTGTATTTTTTATACCTGGCTCGCGAGCTTAACGAGCCAGCTCGAGCTTTTAACGAGCCGAGCCGAGCTGGCTTTCTGGCTCGTTAGGATAACGAGCCGAGCCGAGCTAGCTCGTTATCTTAACGAGCCAGAAGGAGCCGAGCCCAAACGAGCCGAGCTAGCTCGTTATCCAGCCTTAGGCTTGTCGGACGTATCCGGAGCCTGTTGACGCGTGTAGATAGACTTGAGAACGCGGTAATTCTCCATGGTATGGTTTGACTTGGGATGGAGCTGGCATGGCCCTTTCAATGCTTTGGCATAGTCTTCTTCGTAGTTACGACGTCCGCCACCTTTTTTAACGGTGTTGACCTCGCCGTCGTCTTCCCGAGCACGCTTGCCCCTGTAATCGTCATGGCAGTTACGCCGCTGATTACGTTGGTCACGGTGGTCACGGGAGTCGTTGTGCTAGTTGCGGCGATCAAAATTGTCGTTCTGACAACGATTGCCGCGGTAGTCGTCGCGGTGTGGGGGATGGTCGAAGCGTGGAACCCTTGCTACTTCTTTGATAATTATCTTTTTAGCGTCGTCGGTGTCCGCATATTTCTTAGCAGTGGCTAGGAGTGCTGTGACTGATTCAGGTCTCTTGCGTAGGAGCTTGTCCCTTAGGGCATCGTGGAAGCAGAGGCCAGTGATGAAAGCCTTGATTGCCTCGTTGTCGGAGATTGACGGGACCTTGATGCACATCTCCGAGAAACGTCGGACGTACTCGCGCAGTGGCTCATCTTTCCGATCTCGAATCCGTTGCAGATCATATTTGTTCCCCGGTTGCTCGCAAGTTGCAATGAAGTTGTCAATGAAAGCCTGCTTGAGCTCCTACCAAGAATCGAAGTAGTTCGCCGGCAAGCTGACCAGCCATTGGTGGCCTGCATGGCCGACGGCGACTAGAAAGTAATTGGACATGACGTGCTCGTCAGCCATGGCTGATCTGCACGCGGTTTCGTAGAGCATAACCCATAATTCGGGGTTCTCCTTGCCGTCGTACTTTTGAAGCTTCTCGAGCTTGAAGTTCTTAGGCCATATGACTTGGCGAAGGTGAGAAGTAAACTGCTTCAAATTCGGAGGGCCGTGGGTAGTATCGTACTCCATACGGCGATGACTTTCGTGGGATGCACGATCGTGGGCTCTCTGGTTGATGCGATCGCGCAGATCGTGTTCTCTGAGGTAATGGTGGAGATCATTATTGCCATCACGGCAATCTCGGATGCCACCCTGGTTAGCCCTGCGACCGCGGATATCACAGTGATTGTCACAGTTGTCTCGGCGGTTGTCGTCCCGGTAGTTGCGGTGGTTGTCGTCCCGACCACCATCATGGCCACCATTTCCGCCTTGACGGTTGTCTGAGGGGTCATCGTTGCGCGAGCCACATTGGTTGAGTGACTGTGAGCGACTCGAGTACTGGCGGCTGTGGCTTGACTCGACTAACACGGATGGAGCCCGAGCTTGATTTACAATCTCTGCGGTCTGAGCCATAGCAGCCATCAGATAAGCTTGTATATCATCGCGAACCGCCTGGGTTTCTGGGGTATTGGGTAGCCGTGGCATTATCGCCATAGCGATGGCTACGTTGGCGCTTGGAGTCCTGAAGACCTGTTTGCCCCCCACCCTGTCGAAGGCATTATTGAGGTCACGTGGCTGGACCCTTATGCGTCGTGCCTCCTCTTCTACTTTGGCTTCGATTTGTCGGTGATTAAACCGGTCAATATTGCGTGCTTCATGTGCGAGCCTTTCTTGTTCTGTTTCGCCAACTGCCGGTGGTTCGTTATTACTGACAACATTGATCAAGTCCCCTCGCCTTGGTGGGAAAGACGGGAATTGTGGGAACCCCGGGATGTGGTCTGGGATATCCAGATCGTATTCAACGCCTTCATCGTCATGATGCTGGAGCTCGGTGTGGACGGAGGCATTAGATGCGATGCCAGACGAGGAGCTGGAGCCACCCTCTTGGACTGTGTGGATGGATCCTTCTCGATAATCCTCAATCCAGACCATGTTGACGAAGTTGTGCAGGCCGTAGGGCTGGGCCTGGTAGTTCTCCGTCGAGGCTTCGTACTCGGAGAGCCAGAGACCCATCACGGAGGCTAGCCGGCGACGAGCGGAGCGCCCTTCAGGAGTAGATGTGACCATGAGATCCGTACCGAGTCGTGTAGGACGACTGGCCCGAGCTGGTCGGGTAGATCTGTTGTGGGTAGTGGTTACCTACTCATTAGGTTGACTTTGAATTGAACTTACCAGAGCTAGGGTTTCAGCAAGTTTGGCGCCGACCCGATCGATGGAGTTGAGCAGGTCGGTGTTGTCGATTTGCTTCCCTTTGTAGCGAGGAAGCGGACGATGGGTTGTCGGCGTGGCTTGAAAGGATCAAGATGCCCAAGAGGGGGGGTGAATTGGGCTAATTCTAAATTTTCTTGCAATAATCAAATCCTACGGATAGCCCAATTAACCCCTTGTGCCTAAAAAGTGTTTATATCAAACTAATGCACAACAACCTCGCAACCAACGTTCCAAACTTACTCTAGCAAGCAATTCTATGGATGTAAGACAAGTATTGAAATGCTCAAAGTAAATACTCAAAGTAAGTGCTCAACGTAAATAGAGAGAGAAAGGAACGCGGCGATGTTTTGCCGAGGTATCGGAGAGTCGCCACTCCCCACTAGTCCTCGTTGGAGCACCCGCGCAAGGGTGTAGCTCCCCCTTGATCCGCGCAAGGATCAAGTGCTCTCTACGGGTTGATTCTTCGACACTCCGTCGCGGCGAATCACCCAAAACCGCTCACAACTTGAGTTGGGTCACCCACAAGCTCCGCCGGGTGAACACCAAACTCCCAATCACCACCAAGCCGTCTAGGTGATGGCGATCACCAAGAGTAACAAGCACGAACTCTCACTTGACCACGCGAAGCCTAATGAGAAGATGGATGCACACTTTTGCTACTCTTGATTTGCTAGTGAGGCTACTCTCTTGGATTCTCAAATCACAAACACCTCACTAGGACCTTGCTCTTCTTGGCACTCACAAACGTGTTTCTCAGCTGTTGGAATGAGCAAAAGATACTCCACTCACGAGTGGACCTTCTATTTATAAGCCAGCCTGAAAAACGAACCGTTATGAGCTTCTGCGGGACGACCGGACGCTCCGATCGTGATGACCGGACGCTCCGGTCAGTTCAACCCGCGAACCAGTATTAAAGAGTCGACTGGACGCTGGCAGGGTCCGGTCAGCACTGACCGGACGCGTCCGGTCGCATAAAACCCTTACTGGAACCTTACTGGACTCGACCGGACGCTGAACCCTCAGGGTCCGGTCAGCACTGACCGGACGCGTCCGGTCACTCTTTCCCAAGTCTGGACCCTTACTGGAATCGACCGGACGCTGGCCCTCAGCGTCCGGTCACATGACCTTCCAGCGTCCGATCACACCAGACTTGTTCACTTCAGTCAAATGAACTGACCGGACCCTGCGGCCAGCGTCCGGTTGCACCGGAGCCAGCGTCCGGTCAGTGTTTGACCCTCCATTCACTTCCAACTTTCGAACATATGTGAATGAAGTTTGCTCCAAAGGATCTTAGGCATTCATAGGAGCTACCTAGAGCTAGTTTTAACAAGTGTGCACCACACCTAACTCACTAGACTCAACTAGGTCAAGCTACCCGTTCATACCCCCCTTCATAGTACGGCCAAAGGAAAAAAACAAAGTCCTAAACTACTCTAAGTGTCTCTCCAACTCCAATTGACACTTAGAACTAGTTATCCTTAACCTTGTCGTCCATCCTTTGAAAACCGAAACGATTTCCATCGTAGGGGCATGATAACCTCGATTTCCCAATCGATCTCCATTACCATGACCTAACTTAATTGCCTCTGCAAAACACATGTTAGTCATAGTAACTTTGTATTGACATTAATCACCAAAATCCAACTAGGGGCCTAGATGCTTTCAATCTCCCCCTTTTTGGTGATTGATGACAATACCACCTCGAGTATGTTATGGAGTGAGGTTTTTGACGAGCTTGGTTCATATAAGCTTTTGTCAATAAGAACAAAAGAGTTAGTCAAGCTTATATGACCCAAGCCAACACAATGTACTCAAAGGATATGAATTAAGCATGAGTACAAATAACAAAGCTCATTTGCTTCGAAATATAAGCGCGGAAGCAATAGCAAATGAGCATTACCCAAGTGATATGACATATAGATAAAGCAAAGTAGAAGTCACACATATCAAATATCACAACCATGTATCGAAATATAAGCGCGGAAGCAATAGCAAATGAGCATTACCCAAGTGATATGACATATAGATAAAGCAAAGTAGAAGTCACACATATCAAATATCACAACCATGTAGATAGCACTATCACATATATATAATAGTATGCATGAAAGTAAACACACGAATGCATAAGTAATAGTGTATCACACAAATAAAACTCCAAATGTATATAATAAGCTAATACTATATAACTAGCTCCCCCTAAATGTAGCTCCCCCTGAGACTACATACTCGTACACCCTCTCCCCCTTTGGCGTCAAACACCAAAACCTAGGGCGGGGCTGCAGCGGACGTGCCGGGCGCTGAAGAACGTGGGGCAAGTTGGAACTGGGCACCATCATCATCTGACCCTGAGCTCTGAACTGACTGACCCTCTGTGGCAGGAAGTGTCGCTGAAGCGATCTGGGTCTGAGCTGGGGCTGGTGCTGCCTGTGAAGCTGTAAGTATGTCTATGGTAGGATCGGACGAGGCGACAGACGAGGGGAGCCTCTGAGTAGTCACTGCGACTGGATCTGCTGTAGATGGACCGGCGGTATGCATATGAGGCGGAGTAGGCATGCCGGTCAACTCGCTGAAGGAAGCTCCAAGACTCCTGGAGACTGACGTCTCAGGCACGAATAGCGAGGAAGACTGCTCTGGTGTGAAGCCCGTCTGAAATGGAGTGAACTGCGGGGCTACCACGGGTGAGGCTAACCACTGGGACACCTGTATGGGCGGTGAAGCAAACTGAGCTGGAGGCTGTCCCTGACTCTGGAGCCCACTGGGCTGTACTGCTGAAGTCGTCGAAGTGGTGGGAGGCTGTGCAAGCTAGGGCGAAGGCTGTGGCAGTGGGACACCAATAGCTGTCACTACATGCTGCATGAATCCCATGAGCTGCTGCTGCATAAGTAACTGCTGGTGCTGAAGAAGCTGCTGCTGCCGCTGAAACTCGTCCTGACGAGCCTGAAACTGTGCGAAGTTGGCAGCTGTCTCCTGTGCCTGTCGTGTCTGATCCTGCTGCATCTGCTCAAGAATGGCAATGAGAGCGGGGTCTGTCTGTGGAGCAGGTGGAGCAGAACTGGAGCTACCGGCCTCTGCATCATGTCTGCGTGGAGGCATCTGAGGTATAGGCTGGTAGTCGTCGTCAGAGCTGTCACTGTACTCGCTCACCTCCTGCTGTGCCTCTAGCTCCTCCTCCTCAGTGGCTGCAATCCCTCTGATGATCTCATCCTGCTGAGCTGCAGACTCTGGCACGTCGGGGCGACGACTAGGCTGACTGGGTGCCTAAGGAGTGGCGTGTCTGATCCTCTGTGACAGGTTGTAAGCCGGGAACTCTGTAGTGGCACCTGTATACTCATCCATCATGCCAGGGGGCTTATCAAGCACAACCCTGCGGATGAGGAACGTGATCCAGTGAGCATAGGGAAGCTGCCTGCGACCCTTGAATCCCTCAGCTATAGTATCCTCCATCTCTGAAAGAAGGAGGTCCCAGATGTCAAACACTGTCATCTGCATGATGGCATTGAGAAGCCAGAGCTGTAAGCGAGTCAGGCCCTCCCTGTATCCCAACCTGGGAAGCAGTGTCCTCCTGATGATGGCCTCTAGTATCCTCGCTGTAGGAGTCAAGTCACTGGGGTTCCTGCTCGACCCCTCTCCAAACGGCTCCTTGAAGCAATGCCACACTAAATCTGTAGGGGGCACCTGCCCTCCATGAGGACGCCTGGGAGGCTCCTGATGTCCATAGCACACCTCATGCATCTTTACAGGCTGCTCCTGTAGTCTCAGTATCTCCCTGACTCTGCCACTAGTCACTCTGTAGTCTTTGCCTTTGAAAGCAAAGTGAATGAATCTGTGATGAGGATCAATGTAGAGCGAGGCATAAAACTGACGGACCCAAGAAGGTACATATATGCCCGTCCGTCCAATCAAATCTGTCAGTCCTGGCAAATATGACAAGTATTGCCGAATGCCCTCTCCGGCTGCTGCCACAATGGACTCTATCTGACAGACCCTCTGTGATCTGAACACTGCCCCACTGTTAAGATATGCATTGTAGAAATCCTCATGCAGTGGCGTGTAGAACCCCTCAGCTGCTCTCTCATCCCTCCTCGAAGGAAACCAAACCTCAAACTCAACAAACCGCAGCTGCTGAACCTGCCTGGCTGTAGCGGCCCTCAAGTCGAGGTGAACCACTGGAGGCGGACCCTGTGGTCTGGGCGGAGGCCGTGAACCCCTGCGCTGTGTAACTGGCCTCGGTGGAACTGCAGCACTGGTACGACTCGAGCGGCGTAGCTGAGGTGCCGACTCGGTCTCCTGACTCTCCTGAGTCTCCTGGGCTGGCTGAGACTCTGCTGGTGGGGGCTGCTGCTGTGCTGACGGACCTTCCTCAATGGCGACCCATCATCCTGCAAACATGGCAGTCCCAGCTGGACTACCGTGACGACGCTCAACCTCCTCAATCGCAGCTCTGAGTGCTGGTGAAACTGGCTGATCTGCAATGACAACTCCGCTGCGGGCACCACCTCTCTCGGCACGCTCTGCAGCCTCTGCAACAGCTGCTGCTCTCGCTGTCTCTGCGTCGGGGTACTTCCGCTTCTTGGATGTCACCTGCTTGGTTGACTTGCCCTTCGATCCGGCTGGCTGGCGAGGCGGGGGCCTCCGATCATCATCACCAGGGCCACCACCAACGTTCTTGGTGCGAGCCATCTGAACAGACAAGATGGTGAACTGCCGCTGATGAAGATCAACTGTCAAACTGCCGCTTTCGAGGCTTGGCCTCGATCCTTACTCGCGAGCTTGGCTCCGAGTTGACTGCCAACTGCCAGACGAAACACAACGGAACCGACCCGCTGCACGATAGAATAGATGGATATACAAATAAATACCATATGTCTAATAGATGCGAAACCCTAATAGAGAAAGCAATGTAGATGCGAATTTGAATCGAGTGGCTTTCTACCTGACGATCAGCGATCCGAGAAGAGATAAGATATCACGTGGGGGATCCTCGGAACCGGGCTAGGGTTAGGTCAAGTGCCCTGAATGCAATGGGGAATCAGTGCGATTAGAATTTGATCTAGGTCACAATTGGAGATTAAGATTGAAACACAAAGCTTGCCATACCAATCAATGGAAGGAAAGGGCAAGAGCACTTGGCGAAGACCGGCAGCCTTGGCAACGATCGACTGGCGGAGCTTGGGCGCGAGGAGGCCGGCGAGATGCGGAGCAGGCGTGGTGGCTCGGCTGCGGGCTTGGCTGGAGCGCGGCTAGGCAGTGGCGGCTACTCAGGCTAGAGATTGGGCGCGAGGAGGTGGCGGCGCTGGTTAGGTCAAAGAAGAGGAACACGGCTCGGATAAATAATCCCCCAAACGCGACAGAAAAGGAAACCGAAAAGAGACGAAGTCGTGCGAGATCCACTGACCGGACGCTCCGGTGGTAGCGACCGGACGCTACCACCCAGCGTCCGGTCGATTCCAGAGAGGTCCAAATCCTCTGGAATCGGGACCGGACGTGTCCGGTGGTCTATGACCGGACGCAGGCAGGGTCCGGTCAAAATAACTTGTCCTTCCTTGATCGATCGGACGCTGAACCCTTCCTGACCGGACGCACAGACGCAGCGTCCGGTCACTCCTTCATCAGCAGTTCACCTCCTGTGAACTGACCGGACGCTGGACAGCAGCGTTCGGTGCAGCGTCCGGTGCACCTTTTCCAGCAAACCTTCAACCTTCCTTCGCGCTGCCTGTTCCCAATCAAGTCCCAACTTGAATAAGAGCCAAATAAACACCAATTGGGACTGATGTGAGTGACCTCTCTCAAACCCTCATATTTTTCAAAATATTTTGCCTTAGGCTATAATTCTTTTTGAGGAAATAGGCAACAAAAGGGCAAATGGAACAAAACGACAAAAACAACATTCATGCATATGTAATACTTGTAAGTAAATCTAGTTGCTTGTCAAGTTTGATCCAAGGTTAAGCTTCTTCACACGCTTTTCGGCGGTTATCTTAACCATGTTAGACAAGCCCTATATGCATTGCCACAAATTAAACATGTTGTATATTACAATGAATGCAAGGGACAACACAAGCTCAATTTTTAGTGAAGTTACTAAAATCAAGTACATTGAGCTCATTCCGCAATCTACAAAATGTAGCCTCATCTAGCGGTTTAGTGAAGATATCCGCTAATTGATCTTCGGATCTTACACCTTCTAGTGATATATCATTTTTAGCTACATGATCTCTTAGAAAGTGATGGCGGATATCTATATGCTTGGTGCGAGAGTGTTGAACCGGATTATTTGCAAGTTTTACCGCACTTTCATTATCGCACAGAAGAGGAACTCTCTCTAGAACTACTCCATAGTCTAGTAAAGTTTGTTTCATGTATAATATTTGTGCACAACAAGCACCCGCGGCAATGTATTCCGCTTCGGCGGTGGACAAAGCCACACTATTTTGTTTCTTGGAGGACCAAGACACAAGAGATCTACCAAGCAAATGGCACCCTCCGGATGTGCTCTTTCTATCAACTTTGCATCCGGCGTAGTCCGAATCGGAATAGCCAATTAATTCAAATAAAGCTCCTTTGGGATACCAAAGGCCAATGCTTGGTGTGTGCTTAAGATACCTAAGGATTCTTTTTACGGCAATTAAATGTGTTTCCTTAGGACTAGCTTGAAATCTAGCACACATACACACACTAAACATGATGTCGGGCCTAGATGCGGTTAAATATAACAAGCTACCAATCATAGAACGGTAGAGAGTTTGATCAACCGAGTTACCTCCCTCATCTAGGTCGAGATGTCCATTGGTAGGCATTGGGGTCTTGATTGGCTTACATTCATCCATCTTGAATCTCTTGAGAAGATCTTTTGTGTATTTCTCTTGAGAGATGAAGATGCCTTCCTTCATTTGCTTGACTTGAAAACCAAGAAAGAATGTAAGCTCACCAATCATTGACATCTCGAACTCCTTAGACATCAATTCACCAAATTCTTTGCATGAGTCTTCATTTGATGATCCAAAGATGATATCATCAACATATACTTGACAAATGAAGATATGCCCATCAAGCTTCTTGGTGAATAGTGTGGTGTCGACCTTCCCAATGGTGAAGCCCTTCTCAATAAGGAAATCCCGAAGGCGCTCATACCAAGCTCTTGGGGCTTGCTTAAGCCCATATAGTGCCTTGGACAACCTATAAACATGATTAGGATATCTAGGGTCTTCAAACCCGGGAGGTTGATTAACATAGACTAGTTCATTAATAAAGCCATTTAAGAATGCACTTTTCACATCCATTTGATATAGTTTCATTTCATGATGTGATGCATATGCAAGAAGGATACGGATGGCTTCTAATCTTGCAACCGGTGCAAAGGTTTCTCCAAAATCTAAACCTTCAACTTGAGAGAACCCCTTTGCTACTAGTCTTGCCTTGTTCCTCACAACAACACCTTGATCATCTTGCTTGTTGCGGAACACCCACTTTGTTCCAATGACTCTTGCACCTCTTGGTCGCTCTTCAAGATTCCAAACTTCATTGCGTTTGAAGTTGTTCAACTCTTCATGCATGGCATTGATCCAATCCGGATCTTTAAGAGCTTCTTCTACTTTGGTAGGCTCATAGCAAGAGACAAAAGAGTGATGAGCAATAAATGAAGTAAGTTTTTGGGATCGAGTCATCACTCCCTTTGTTGGACTCCCTATGATGAGATCTTGAGGATGATCTTGTAGGAGAGGTGTATTTCTTCTATTGACCACTTGAGGAGGAGGTTGTGGAGCATCAACATCTTGTGCTTGTACCACCATTTGCTCATGGGAGATATGAGTATCTTCATTTTCTACTCTCCCAACTTTTTCACCATCTTGTGGTACATTTGATGAAGAGGGTTGGTTAGTGACTTGTACACCATCTTCATCATCTTTTGGCTTGATGTCTCCCACCGGAATATTCTTCATAGCCTCCCTCAATGGTTCATCACCTACATCATCAAGATTCTCATGTGCTCCTTGGGAGCCGTTAGATTCATCAAATTCCACATCATATGTTTCTTCAACCAAGCCGGTGGCATGATTAAATACTCTATATGCTTTGGACTTCAATGAGTAACCAACAAGAAAGCCTATATCACAACGCCTTTGAAACTTCCCTAGGTGTTGCCGCTTCTTGTAGATGTAGCACTTGCAACCAAACACCCTAAAGAAGGAGACGTCCGGCTTCTTCCCATTGAGCAACTCATATGGTGTCTTGACAAGGAACTTTTGAAGAAATAGGCGGTTGGATGCATAACATGCGGTGTTGATTGCTTCCGCCCATAGAGCTTCGGGGGTGTTGTACTCATCTAGCATTGTCCTTGCAAGAGTGATTAAAGTCCGGTTCTTCCTCTCAACTACACCATTTTGTTGAGGAGTATAGGTTGCGGAGACTTCATGTTTGATTCCAACTTCATCACAATAAGCTTCTATGTTTGTGTTGTCAAACTCTTTGCCATTGTCACTTCTTATCTTCTTGAGCTTCACTTCAAATTCATTTTGAGCTCTCTTGGCAAACTTCTTGAAACAAGATGCAACTTCGGATTTGTCATGAAGGAAGAACACCCATGTATATCTTGAATAGTCATCCACAATCACAAGACAATAGAGATTTCCTCCCAAACTCTTGTATGTTGTTGGTCCAAATAAATCCATGTGTAGAAGTTCTAGCACTCTTGTGGTTGACATGAAAGCTTTGGTTGGATGAGTGTTTGCAACTTGCTTGCTGGCTTGACACGCACTACAAAGCTTGTCCTTTTCAAACTTCACATCCTTCAACCCTCTCACCAAATCATTCTTCATAAGCTTCTTGAGTGAGCTCATTCCAACATGAGCAAGTCTTCTATGCCATAGCCAACCAAGTGTTGTTTTGGTGAATAGGCAAGTCTTCAAGTTTGCATCTTCGGAGGTGAAGTCAACTAGATATAAGTTGTTGTATCTAAATCCATTGAATATCACTTGATTGTCATCTAATTTGGATACAACAACCTCCTTTTCGGTGAATAGGCATTGAAAGCCAAGATCACACAATTGCCCAACGGATAGCAAGTTGAAGCTCAATGAAGCAACATAGAGCACATTGGAGATGGAATGATCATTTGATATTGCCACTTTGCCCAATCCTTTAACCTTGCCCTTTGAATTATCTCCAAATGTTATTTTCTCTTGTCCATCTACCTCTTCATCTAGTGAGGTGAACATACGAGGATCACCGGTCATATGTTGAGTGCAACCACTATCAATAACCCAATGACTTCCACCGGTCTTGTAGTTCACCTACACACAAGAGATTCAAGCTTTAGGGATCCAAGCTTGTTGAGGGCCCTTCACCTTCTCAACAAGTGACTTAGCCACCCAAATTTTCTTAGGCCTACTCTTGTTGGGAGGACCTAAGAACATGACTTTCATCTTTCCACTCGAATCTTTTCTAAGCATGTAGTGAGCATTGAAAGCAAAGGGTCTAGCATGCTTGGGCAAGGGTTGTGGTGGTGGAGTTTGACACTCATGAGCAAAGTGGCCTTCTTGTCCACATTCAAAGCATCTCTTTGGCTTTGGCTTTGGCTTTGATTGTTGGTGTTGAGCTTGAGCCTTCTTCTTCTCTACACTTGCCATATATCCAATGCCACTTCTATCCATCTTCATGACGGTATTCATGAGTAGCTCACTTTGGAGATGCTTGCCTCTAGCAAACTTGCTCAATCCCACCTTGAGATGCTCTTTCTCCATCTTGAGCTTCTTGTTCTCTTCCTTGAGAAGATCATTGTTCTTCTCCTCCTTGAGTTTCTTGATTTCTTCTTTTAACTTCTCATTGTTACTCTTGAGCTTGACATACTCATCATAGTCATTGCACTCAACCACTTGCTTGCCCTTGCTACTAGATTCATGCTCAATGCTTTCATCAATTAAGTCATCACATGAGGTAGCTATATCAATCTTAACAACATGGTTAGTAGCATCATGTGGCTCATTTGGTAAGAATTCTTGTGCAATAATAAGGGTATCATAATTGATCTTTAGAGTTGCATATTCATCTTTTAGCTTATTGTGACTAGTGATAAGCTCATTGTGCACCCACTCAAGTTTATCATTTTTATCTTTAAGCTCTTTCTTAGAAGATTTTAGCTCCTTGAGTTTGGATGATATAGAATCATTTGTTTCTTTGAGCTCATCATTAGCCTTTTCTAATGTATCACACTTAGCTAAGAGTGAATCATTTTTAGCATCAAGTTTTTCATTTGTAGCTCTACTCTTTCTAATGATCTTAGTATATTTTCTTAGTATTTTGACAAGATCATCATAAGTAGGTGAGTCATCATCATCGCTATCACTATCATCATCACTAGCATGTTCATCATCACTACTATCATCACTCTTAGTTACCTTGCGTTCGCCTTTGGCCATAAGGCATAGGTGTGTAGATGATGATGGCGATGGTGGTGGTGAAGATGCAAGATCAATAGCAATGGCGGCCACCTTTTCATCGTCACTATCATCATAGGATGATCCACTTGATGAATCTATGTCCGTGAGCCAATCACCGACAATATAGGCCTTGCCACTCTTCTTCTTCTTGTAGAACTCCCTCTTTTTGCCATCTCTCTTCTTGTATGGCTTGTTCTTCTTCTTTTCATCTTCATCACTTGAATCATCTTTCTTGCCCTTGTTCTTGAACTTGTCTTTCTTAGGCTTTGTGCATTGATGAGCTAGATGACCAAGTTCGCCACAATTGTAGCAATCCATCTCGGAGATTGGCTTTCTTCTTGAGCTAGTGAAGAACTTCTTCTTCTTGCCGTCGAACTTGATGCCACTCTTGTTTAGCCTTTTTAGCATCTTGGTGGTCTTCTTTACCATGAGGGCAAGGCTTTCTTCATCATCTTCATCACTTGAGCTCTCATACTCAAGTCTTGTTTTGCCCTTGTCTTGGCTAGCTTTGAATGCTAAGTCCTTCTCTTTCTTCTTTGTAGAGGATGAGCCATCTTGTGGTGTGATGTGCATGTACATCTCATGAGCATTGATCTTTCCCAAGATTTGTGTTGGTGTAGCGGCGGAAAGATCACCTTGATGTAGCACGGTCACAATGTGCCCATATTTGTCAATGGGGAGGACACTCAAGATTTTTCTCACAACGTCGGATGGTGACATTTGAGTGAGTCCAAGCCCATTGACTTCCTCTACAAGAACATTTAATCGAGAATACATCTCATTAGCACTTTCTTTGGGAAACATCTCAAAAGAATTTAGCTTTTTAATCACAAGATGATAGCGTTCCTCACGCTCACTCTTGGTTCCCTCATGGAGCGCACAAACGTCCGACCATAGTGCATGGGCGTCTTTGTGGTTCCTTACACGATTGAACACATCTTTGCAAAGGCCTCTAAAGATGGTGTTGCGAGCCTTTGCATTCCATTTTTCATAATTCACTTCATCGCCTTGAAGTTGTGCGGCATTCCTAGGTGCTGGGAACCCTTGAGAGGCGGCTCTAAGAATTCCAACATCTAGAGCTTCTAAGTAAGCCTCCATACGAATTTTCCAATATGGAAAATCATCTCCCTCAAAGATAGGAGGAGGTCCATCCCCGTGAGACATCTTGCTCTAAGCGATTAAGCTTAAAAACGTGAGCACGAGTCTCTGATACCAATTGAAAGGATCAAGATGCCCAAGAGGGGGGGGGGTGAATTGGGCTAATTCTAAATTTTCTTGCAATAATCAAATCCTACGGATAGCCCAATTAACCCCTTGTGCCTAAAAAGTGTTTATATCAAACTAATGCACAACAACCTCGCAACCAATGTTCCAAACTTACTCTAGCAAGCAATTCTATGGATGTAAGACAAGTATTGAAATGCTCAAAGTAAATACTCAAAGTAAGTGCTCAACGTAAATAGAGAGAGAAAGGAACGCGGCGATGTTTTGCCGAGGTATCGGAGAGTCGCCACTCCCCACTAGTCCTCGTTGGAGCACCCGCGCAAGGGTGTAGCTCCCCCTTGATCCGCGCAAGGATCAAGTGCTCTCTACGGGTTGATTCTTCGACACTCCGTCGCGGCGAATCACCCAAAACCGCTCACAACTTGAGTTGGGTCACCCACAAGCTCCGCCGGGTGAACACCAAACTCCCAATCACCACCAAGCCGTCTAGGTGATGGCGATCACCAAGAGTAACAAGCACGAACTCTCACTTGACCACGCGAAGCCTAATGAGAAGATGGATGCACACTTTTGCTACTCTTGATTTGCTAGTGAGGCTACTCTCTTGGATTCTCAAATCACAAACACCTCACTAGGACCTTGCTCTTCTTGGCACTCACAAACGTGTTTCTCAGCTGTTGGAATGAGCAAAAGATACTCCACTCATGAGTGGACCTTCTATTTATAAGCCAGCCTGAAAAACGAACCGTTATGAGCTTCTGCGGGACGACCGGACGCTCCGATCGTGATGACCGGACGCTCCGGTCAGTTCAACCCGCGAACCAGTATTAAAGAGTCGACCGGACGCTGGCAGGGTCCGGTCAGCACTGACCGGACGCGTCCGGTCGCATAAAACCCTTACTGGAACCTTACTGGACTCGACCGGATGCTGAACCCTCAGGGTCCGGTCAGCACTGACCGGACGCGTCCGGTCACTCTTTCCCAAGTCTGGACCCTTACTGGAATCGACCGGACGCTGGCCCTCAGCGTCCGGTCACATGACCTTCCAGCGTCCGGTCACACCAGACTTGTTCACTTCAGTCAAATGAACTGACCGGACCCTGCGGCCAGCGTCCGGTTGCACCGGAGCCAGCGTCCGGTCAGTGTTTGACCCTCCATTCACTTCCAACTTTCGAACATATGTGAATGAAGTTTGCTCCAAAGGATCTTAGGCATTCATAGGAGCTACCTAGAGCTAGTTTTAACAAGTGTGCACCACACCTAACTCACTAGACTCAACTAGGTCAAGCTACCCGTTCATACCCCCCTTCATAGTACGGCCAAAGGAAAAAAACAAAGTCCTAAACTACTCTAAGTGTCTCTCCAACTCCAATTGACACTTAGAACTAGTTATCCTTAACCTTGTCGTCCATCCTTTGAAAACCGAAACGATTTCCATCGTAGGGGCATGATAACCTCGATTTCCCAATCGATCTCCATTACCATGACCTAACTTAATTGCCTCTGCAAAACACACGTTAGTCATAGTAACTTTGTATTGACATTAATCACCGAAATCCAACTAGGGGCCTAGATGCTTTCATGGCTGAAGATGATGCGGGCGTGGTCGGAGCCAGATGTACCATGGTCGGAGCCAGATCCACCGTGGTCGGAGCCGTACCCACCGTGGTCGGAGTCGTAGCCGATGCAGGTGAAGCAGTGGTCGACGCAGATTGAATCAGCGCCTCCTCCGTGGTCATGGCGATGAAGTCGTCGGAGCCGGTGGTCCAGGTGATCTGGCCGATGGTGAACGTGAGGCCGTTCGGCATAGCCATGGAGCCAGAGATGATGACCATCTTGTTCGCTTGGAGAGCAGTACGCACACCCCTACCTGGCGCGCCACTGTCGACAAAATATGGTCGGCAGTCTACCTAGGGATATGCCCAAGGTAGTAGATTATCGGCAGACAGATGCGCAAGCCACAAACAAGATGGTGACACAAGATAGACACGAGGTTTTATCCAGGTTCGGCCGCCAAGAAGGCGTAATACCTACGTCCTGCGTCTGATTGTATTGCTGTATGTCAATGAAAGATGTCTTTTAGAGGGGTCCCCTGCCCGCCTTATATAGTCCGGGGGTAGGGTTACAGATCTGAAAACTAATCCTAGCCAGTTACAATTGCCATAGGTGGCCGGATAAGGATTCCTATTCTAACTGACCAGGACCCTGCTTGATCTCCAAATCTACTTTGACTCCTTGCGCGGGACTCCGAACAGGATGGCCGGGCCGCGTGTCGTCTTCTAGTGGACCGGACCCCCTGATCCGGGCCGGCCCAAGCCTAGCCGTAAGGGTATAGGGGTTAATACCCCCACACCTCCTAGCTCTAACCAACTTGCTCCTTGAAGGGGTTAATTTCCATTCCATATGCACTATTCTTGCAAAGATAACTAAATTCATTTTATCATCAGACCTAAAGCTATCTAGGTACTTCTTAGGCAACCAAGTTGAAGTACACATCTTCAAGACCTACTTTTTCTAGCAATTGTGACCTCCAACTAAGGATGAAAACGGTCAGAAACGGTCGAAAAACTCCTAAATTATTTTCTACTTTTACATTTGAAATACGAAAACGAAAGCAAAAACGGTAAAACCGGACACGAAAACGAAAGTGAACTTACGAATTATCGAGAATTTCGAAAACAAACCAATTCGAGCGGATTTATGTCGAACACGGTCGATATACGAAAACTCAATACGGAATACCGACCCATAGACCAAGTGCATGACTAAGTGCATACATGATCAAGTTCAAGTGCATATAATAATTAACAAGTGCATATTATAGAAACATGAACTCGAACTGAGTCAGAATAATTTTATTAATCTTTTTAGAATAGATGTAGTATTTTATTTTAAAGATTTATTCAGATTTTTCTTTTGAGTAACAAAGATTTATTCGGCTGATGCAAAAACTATCAAATGATTGACTTTGCAGGTGGGGGTTAAATCGATGAGCTTGATGGGCTATGGCCCAGGTGGGCTTTCGTGTAGATGCTGTTGGTTTTCTAACATTTAGCACAATCTCGTGAGGTGAAGAGAGATGAGGCTGGGCGCCGTCTATAAGAGAGGGCAGTTGGCCACCAGTAGAAAGAACGCAGCTGCGTGGTGAACAACCTGTAATTGGGCTGTATGACCTGTGCAGTTGGCCAAATTCGGTTTAAACCGAATTTTCAATTCGGAATATTTCAAATTAAAAGTAGAAAAGTAGAAAACGGTCGAAAAATATCTAAACCGTTTTCTACTTTTACATTTGAAATACGAAACATCTGAAATACGAAAGCGAAAACGGTAAAATTGGACAAGAAAATACGGATTCGATCGGATTAAATATAGAAAACGATGCGGTTCGGTTCGGAATATTTTCGTTCCGTTTTCATCCTTACCTCCAACATAAGTCTTTAGTTCTTCACCATAAAAGCCTTCACTCGATATGTTGTCAAAGGAGGCATACTAGTTCCATGGGCATCCTTGAGCACAATGTGCCCTCACCCTCATCTTGTCATTTCTAGGAAGCTTGATGTCAACTCTATTCTTCAAACTATATCCAGTTAAGGGAGCACTTAGTGTCTTCACTAAATGAAAGACCATGCCCACCTTGAATGAAGGGTTGGGCATGTCCTTTGCCCTAAAAGTTTTGAACTGCAACTGAACTTCACCCTCTCGCCCCTCTTCTGGAACTTCTAGACCTTCATTAGTAGAAGAATCATCTCCATGTTGAGTTATAGCTGCATATGCACCTCCCTTGAGTTTGCTACCTTGTGACTTCTTGACCTTTGCAATCCTCTTGCCTCTTGCAAACTCCCTCATCAATCACATCATCATCCACATTATCCCAAAAAGGCCATAATCTCCAACCACAATCTTTTTTTATTGTCCAAGAAGTCTTCATCCTTAGTGTCTTCCTCACAAAAGTTGCCTACAGATTCCCCAATAGGCCCAGCTTGCTCTTGAGCCTCCTTCGTCTACATCAGATCCTTTAGAAGTCAGGGAGGTTCTCACCTAGCTGCCTTTCAAAGTGATGAACCTTGACATGGTTGATTATCTTGTGGAAGTCTGAAACAATGTTGCCAACAACACCATCCCAACTGACTCTGTGAACTGCGTCCTTGTGATCAGAAAGGCTCCATGATGGCTAGGGGGTGAATAGCCTATAAAAAATTCCTTCAAACGCACAACCACAACTATGCACAATATTTAGTAAAAGAGGCGATCAGTAATAATCACTATGCGCCTAGCCTAGCAATACAAGCAAGCCCTTCCTACACAATTCTAGTAGAAGAAGAATAACAAGCTACAAGCTAGAGCACTCAAGATATTCAAATTATGCTAAGCAACTAGTTGATCTAGATAACATAAGAAATACACAAACACAAGATGGATAATGAAATAGCAAATGTAGAACCAACAAGGCAAGAGGCACAAGAATTTTTCCACCCAAGGTTCGGTTGCTTGTTGGTATTTCGTATGCTCAAGTGAATAATTCCACAAGCACTCAAAATACCATTGTAGCATTTCACCCTGGAGTATTCCAAGATATAGTATTTGTTTTATCCATAGAGAAAGTTGCGGCTAAGAGTATTCATAAATGAGATATCCTAGTTATACCACAATTAAGATATCAAATTATAGCGGGGAAGGATAAATCATAGGTAGTTTTGACACTAAAGATAAAGATAACTGAAACAAAGGATACAAGTAAGGTATAGATAGGTGGGAGAACAATGAGTAAGTATAAGGTTTCCTAAGATCTACCGCTACTTTATGGTTCTAACTAGCAAGACAAGTTATAGGAAGCAAGACATGGCTCACACTCAAATGCACACGAGGACGGCTAGATGAAGCTTAGAAGTAAAAAGGGATGAGATGGTTACTAAACCTCCTAGTAAGTAATAACTTGAGTTCTTTTGTCCCTAAGACACCACCAAAGCTTGGTTTTGTGCCTAGCACACTCGTTTGCTCGATTTAGGCTTCTGGACATCGTAAAATACATGAATTTGTGCAGTACACACTCTCTCCACTAAAAAAATATTTTACTGGCTGGGAAGGTAGAGAGGGTCCAATGAAAAGGAAAAAAAATATCCACATCATCATCCAGAACTAGAATCTGATGGGTACTCCGGTGGCACTAGAAGTGGAGCCACCGATGTGGACGACGAGCTCAGCGTTGATCACTCCGGCTAGATCTAGTGTGTCGAGCGCAAGGCCATTGAGAAGGGTAACCACCATGGCAGTGAGGAAGTGAAACGCGCCCACAAGGTGGTAGTGTAGGCGTGGCTCATGTTCATGCTGCTCGGTAAGAAGCTCGAACGGCTCAAATCAAAGGTTTAGTCCACGGCTCAAATCAAGTTGATGGCACGCACCAAGGCCGCTGCAACGAGGGACGCGAAGGACATCCTCTCATTTGTGTTCGGCGGCATGGGTGTAGTTGGCTGACAACACAGTCGTGGCAGATACCAATCACTGGCATGGTCGACGACCACAGTCACCGAGCACTCCTTGAGCTTGTGGCGACAACGAGTACGCCCATGATGAAGTCTTATAGTTGTTCGCACAAACCTCTTGGAGGTGTGACAGGCAGTGCGAGTCAGCATGGCAGGACAATATGTGTGCGAGTCTTGGTTATAAGGATGATCAGGAGCCTTGAGTCCTCTTGTTTGAGCCAGGGGTATTTTGTTCTTTTAACTGATGGTCTCTCTCCTCCAACTGACAAAGCTTATTTTATTTGGCATGGTATGTTACCCACAAAAGCCAACACTTTTCAATGTCCATGGGCCTAAGTCAACCAATGGAACGTGCTATGGACAACCATCATTTCTTAATGTCTTAGAGACAAATTTCTCTAATAACTTCCCTGAAATAGTGGAATACAGAGGTTAGATAAGGCTATCACCTTCTGCTGGCTACCATAAACAATCTATGGGGCAATAAGCAACCACAGGTAAGGTACAACCTAGACATCATGTGCACACTATATCCTCCTATTTCTAGTTTTGTACACTCAGATCAACCAGAAGCACCAGACATGACGAGCTATGATCAGGAGCAAGAGTGTGCTATTATGAAAGCCCTAGTTTGGTTTTGAATAATTGATGAAACCTAAGTGTACTAATCTTTGTTACGAGTGAAATGCAAAGATAGGTTAGTACACACCAAGTGATGAAGCTAGATGATGGTCATGGTGTTTGAGGTGACTGTTGATGTGGGACCCACGGGATACACCGCAAGGAAGAGAGGAGATCTAGTTTGATTAGGATTCCTCCCATGTAATCCTAGTAGTAATACTACCCTGTAATCCTACTAGGACTCTACATTGTAAACCGACTAGGACTCTGGCCTCCTGACTATATAAAGAAGGGCAGAGCTCCTTAGATGGGAGGTCGGAGAAAGACTTTTACAACACAACACTTTACAATCAATCCAACGCAAAGGCTAACGCCGACTGGACGTAGGGCTGTTACTCGATCACGGTCGAGGGCCCGAACCAGGATAAATCGACCGTCTCTTGCATTTACCGTCGAGTTCTGTATACGCTGAAGCCCGAACATACTGCCCCGGAGACCCCCGTGGCAGGCTATCGGTGGTGAAACATCGACAGCTGGCGCGCCAGGTAGGGGCTTTCGGCGACTTCTCAATCGAGAGCTTGACGGACCTCAAGATCAAGATCACGTTGCCGACAGGATCAACTCTGATTGTCTTACGGCGATTCGGCGGCTCCCAAGCAGCGGCTCTCGTCATCAATTGTCCACCCCGAGGCAATTCGCGGCAACACGCTATCCTGCGTAGAGACGTGGAGCTCATTAATCCACAGCCGTCAGCATACGATAACCATCGGCCGCGGCATCAGCTCCAAGTTCCTGGATTCCGTCGAGTCAATGCGAGAAAAGAAAGCCAACGGATACACCCATGGTGATGTCAACAACGTACTTTGGATCTGATATTAAGCCAAGTAGCGAAGTCAGAATACAACTCGGTCTGCGGCGCCGCCTTCGTCTCTGGCAACTGCACATGGCAAGTCGGATGAAGATCAAAAGCGTGTACAGGCCATGCAAGGTGCAACTAGCATATACGTGTGCGTGTGTGCACAACATGCTATACGCCCAAGCTTGGCCCAATCACCAGGAAGACATGCAAGCTATTCGCGGATAATCCTGCTTCGGCTTGCAACGTGACTCCGCGCACTCGTCCGAGTACAATTTCACGCACCTCGTCCAACTACATCAAGCCGGAGGCGAGCAGTATGCCTGCTCGGATACTACGGCTCACCGATCAACCACGCCGCCGTCAATCAAGCTAAGTTATAGTTTAATATTTTTTCAAATATTCTTTAATCATCATATATCTCTGGATATTATTCATATGCCTCCGTGGCTCTATTACAGTTATGCATTTTATAATGTCTTCTCTTAACGGTTGTTAATTTACCTGAGTCGCTGAGGCCTTAATCCGTGAAACCTACCCGCCGAAAAGGTGCGAGAGGTGTTTAAACGTAACAGACTACCTACCTAGAGAAATTACATAGCCTAGTAAGAGCAAGACGCGAAAAAATTTAATATGCATTTTATAATGTCTTCTCTTGTTAATTTACCCGGGTTGCTGAGGCCTTAATCCGTGAAGCCTACTCGCCGGAAAGCTGCGAGAGGTGTTTAAACGTAACAGGCTACCTACCTAAGAAAATTACATAGCCTAATAAGAGCAAGACGCGAAAAAATTTAATATGCATTTTATAATACTGGGACATACTTCCAACTTAATATCTTGTATATCAATTATTACGTACTTTTGTATGATTACTTTGCAGGGAACCATTTTCTAGACCACGTCATCAAATAAGGAGCTCGCCCACCGCTGGCTGCCTTACTTGGCAAGATCCTACATATCCTCAGAAGAGGTTTTCAGTTCTTTGAACAACTCAGATTCAAGACCCTCCAACTTTTTGTTCCAAATAGCAAGAGGCTCGGGGGCTACACTCAGTGAGTGCACTTTTTCTTCAAAAAAGTGCACATCACTCTCAAAAAAGCACACACCACTCGAAGATCCCAAGAAGCGCTACATGGTTTCACTCAAGAAAGCACTCGGGCGACGCTTGTTCCTGCTCGACAAGACCTAGAGGAACAAAACAAGGCTTCCGGAGTTCAACCATGAAGTGCTCGGAGGCTTGTCGATGCGGGATCCACGGGATACACCGCAAGAAAGAGAGGAGATCTAGTTTGATTAGGATTCCTCCCATGTAATCCTAGTAGTAATACTACCCTATAATCCTACTAGGACTCTACATTGTAAACCGACTAGGACTCTGGCCTCCTGACTATATAAAGAAGGGCAGGGCTCCTTTGATGGGAGGTCGGAGAAAGACTTTTACAACACAACACTTTACAATCAATCCAACGCAAAGGCTAACGCCGACCGGACGTAGGGCTGTTACTCGATCACGGTCGAGGGCCCGAACCAGGATAAATCGACTGTCTCTTGTGTTTACCGTCGAATTCTGCATACGCTGAAGCCCGAACATACTACCCCGGGGACCCCCGTGGCAGGCTATCGGTGGTGAAACATCGATAGTGACCAAAAAGATGTTGATATGTGCACCAATTTGGAAAAAAAGAAAGAGAAAAATAAAATGGACTAAAGGCAAATGTATATTTAAAAGGGCAATTTTATTTTGCCACTCAAGACATCATAGAGGGTGTGAGTGGGTTTAGGATAGATAACCATACTATAAAGATGTTAAATCTTTAATTGCAATGGTTATCTAGTATCACTAAGTGCGAGTCTCATTTGCATATACTTAGCGCTTAGTGACATGGAGAGATGCTTAAGAAAGCCTATGAAAAATATTTGTGAAAAGCTAACTTAAGTGCCAAATTTATTTTGTAATATTTTGGTGAAGTTAGCATCTTAAAATGGCTTGAAAAGAGGGCTGGAATTTCACAGAAGGTGTTCTGCTGTCCGTTGAAAGGAGTTGGAAAGAGTTGGAAGGAGCTGCAACTGCTGCTGGAAATAGATAGAGAGAAAGCCAGCTGGGCCGCGTGGTGCTGGCACTGCTTGCTGCTGCCGATGGCCACATGGGCCTTTGAGGGCTGCTGGCGCGCAGGCCTGCTGTTGCTGCTGCTGGCTGTAGGCGATGCTGGGCTGTAGCTGCTGTGCGCGGAACACATTGGGCCGAGCTGGCCCGTCCGTGTGCAGCTGGGCTTTGGCGCTAAGCTGCTGCTCTGGCTGGCTAAGCAGGCTGGCCCATCGACCGTAGCAGAGGAGCAGCGTGGGCCGACTCGCGCGCTGGCCCAGGTGGGGGCATTGCCGCCGCTGCTGGCTCGCTACGAAGTGAGCGCTCGCCCGCTGCCGCGCCAGTCCGGACGAGCGTGAGGGTGCCGCACCTATTGACCGCTGGGGAGCCGAGCGGTGCCGCGTGGGCGCGTTTGAACGCGCGGTGCCGACCACGTGGGGCCCGCCCTGGAGAAGAAGGAACGTTTAACCGTCAAAACCCGCATAAAATCTATTTATTCAAAACACCGAACTTAGTATAGGGTTTATTCAAAACATGTCTTCTACTTAAATCCATCCGAAAATATTTTTGTTAGGTTCCATCAAAATAAATGCTCCAAATCTTTATTGATATCTCTTTAAAAAATTTTATTGTAAAAAGAGGCATGATGCTATCATAAAAAAAGAAAGTAAAAAAAGAGAGAAGAAAGAAAGAAAAAGAAAGAAAAAAAAGAAAAAAATGATAAGAAAAAAAATGAGAATAAAGATAGCCTATGTTCTGACAAAAATTTTCAAGTCCCAATAAAAAGAGAGATGTGTTTTAAAGAGCATAGTAGAATTATATTAGCCACCATAAATTTTCTACACGCATGCACATCTTGATTTGATTGTATGACATCTTCTTCCTTGGATACACTGTTTGACTTAGCAAAATACGCAATGCAAGTATGTTTCCATA
Source organism: Miscanthus floridulus (assembly GCF_019320115.1). Taxonomy (NCBI): domain Eukaryota; kingdom Viridiplantae; phylum Streptophyta; class Magnoliopsida; order Poales; family Poaceae; genus Miscanthus; species Miscanthus floridulus. The sequence goes on from NC_089598.1 coordinate 85,219,599, forward strand.
CTTCATCCCTACCCTAAGCTCCACAAAAGCCTTTTTAGAAGTAGGATGAAAAAAAGGCAAACTCAAAAGCCTTTGTTAAGGATATAAACACCATTGAGCGACTTGAGAGTACCATTCGAGAAGAAGTATGTGCTATGCTTTCAATTTCAAAAAAATAAAAAACTCCAAGTATGCTTCATAGAGAAAAAGTGATGACTTGGTGTCATAGTCGTTTCACTTTTCAACCGCTCAAGGCGACATGGTAGACACTTTAAAATCCACAGGCATAAGGAATGCCATGGAATAATTTTTATGCTACATAATATCTTTTGAAGTCATGATCCATAGTTACATATAACTTTGCTCGAGGACGAGCAAAGAGCAAGTGTGGGGGAGCTTATTGGCGGTCCTTAATGCATAATTTTAACCGCCAAAACCGTGCATAAAATCCATTTATTCAAAACACCAAACTTAGTATAGGGTTTATAACTAACGAATTCCACAAGTTTTGGTGTTTATATGTTTGAAGGACACATGTTTGATTATCAAGGAAAACACATGCAAAATACGCAAAAGAGACAAAGCGTAAAGCAGATTTGGTCCAAGGAATAAGATGAAAGGCCCACTCCACCAAAGAACTTGGGCCAACCACCGACGGAGACGCGGCCCAGGCCAAGCGAGGAACTGCCATGTGGAAGGCAGTCACGGGGAGGTGCCATCCGGGTGCGGGCGCACCAGGGGTGCGACCACACCCCTGGTTGCACCAACCGCCTCCAGCCGCCATGTGTCGCCTCCTAGTGCCTCCCCCACTTCAGTTGCATGCGGACATGCAAGGAATTTTCTACTAAACCGACCTTACCCTGGCTATAAATAGAAGAGGAGGCCTCCCCTCTCACACACACCACTAAGGAGCAACTCTTCACCATATTTCAAGATGTAGTAGTACTAGCTAGTTGGGAGTTAGGGAGAGATGCTAAGGTTTCGGAGGAGTCCTCGGAGGTCCGATATAATCTTGTATCGCTCCTTTGTAAGACTCAGTTATTTCATATATTCATCTTCTCTATTTACTTGAAATGCCTATCATGGTTATCTAGTTCTTACCTTAGTGGTTATTTACAAGGATGGTTAGTATAGTGGTTTACACCTTGGCATGGGATCTCTATTCGACTAAATGCTCTAGTTTTTACGAGAAACTAGAGTAGTAATCGATAGTGTAGACATGGTGTCTAGACTATAGGTTACCTGAGTTAGCGCCCAACCCCACGGATAGTTGTGGTAGCCCCAGAGGTGACAGCTCTGACCAGGCCTTTGTAATCCACTACATTCGGGTTGGTGTTTTCATAGAGCTTTTTGGCAGCCTGACCCTGATCACCCCTTCCTAGTCTTTTCGAGGATCGGAAAGGTACTGTTGCTCCGAAGTGTTTTGGTGTGATCGCTATGTCTGACCTCTGCTTAGTTAATCCCTTTGGTCTGCTCTAGAATAGAACCACAGTAATGGAGAAGTAAATAGGAACCGTGAACTCACCTGTTGTCCTCCCAGCTTAGTTTGTCTACTCTTCTATCTTATCATGGAGTTCTCTTGTGTGTCACTTATACAAAACTCATATTTTTACCACTTACTCCCACTTTAGTTCAGTTGGTATACTAGTTAGTGGATACATGATGGTCAAATATCAACTTCTTTAACCATTACTTTCCTAAGGATAAATATGATACCCTAGAATACTCTAGATAAAAGTTACAACGGTATCCGTGTGTTTGTGGATTACTCTGTTTACGTTAGCAAATATCAACACTGCCTGGTACCGTTGCCCATTCGCTCGTTGGCTTCGTGAGTGCGCTCTGGCCTTCGGCCATTGCTGACTGAGCAGGTGGGAGTGCTGCGTGCATGCGCTCGCATCACGTGGAGGAGGCTCAGTCCGTGGGGCCTGCCTCTAGGCGCCCTATTGTTAGGGATGAAAACGAATCGAATACGGACGGATATCACCGATATTACATTTGTTTTCATATTTCTGTCTGGATTCGGATTCGAATACGGATAGTGTCAACTATGTTGGATAGGATACGATTGGATATCGACATCATAAATATGCGATTTGAGTATTCGGATACAGATACGGTATCGGATGTTGGATATCCGGACTCGGATATGGACAGATCTCAACCCCTCTAAACGGATTCAGTTTCGAATACGGTCGGAAAATATCTGTACCATTTTCATCCCTACCTGTTGTGAAGGCAAGCGCACCGCATGGGGGCCACGCCCGACCACCTGTTGGCCTGTGCTGGTGCTTTGGTTCTGCCCATTAGGGAGCCTCTAGCCAGTAGGAGATAAGGACAGGTCTCTTCCTTCCTTTCTCTCGCTCTGGCTCCCATTCCTCATTCTTGCATCTATGAGCAAAACAGAGAAGAACAAGCTGTTTCCTTCTCCTATCTCACTCCCAAGCATTTGTGCTTCATTCAAGTGAGAGATCGAGTTCTAGTGATTGATCTTGAGAGCTTCAAGAGCTTCTCCTCCCTCTCCTCTCCTTCTCCAAGCTCAGTGCTCATTCTTGAGAGGATTTAGGGAAAACCCTAGTGTGTGCATTTGAGGTTGCATATTTGGTGGCACCAGGTGGTGATTGCAATTGAGGATTTTTATTACTCTTGGTGATTGCCGTCACCTAGATGGTTGGTGATTTTTTGATTGGTGAGGGGATTTGGTGATTGTGTCCACCCCCAATCAAGGATTATATTTATGAGGGGTTCTTGACCTTTTCCCCACGGGAGATCGCAAAAGTACTCTAGTGGATTGCTCGTGTCATTGAGTTACCCTCACTTTGGGTAGGTTCTTACGGCGCCCTAGTTTGGGCTTGCGCGTGGTGCCAATTTGCTCATGAACCACTAAGTGAATGGTCGACACAACAAGGACTAGCTTGCTGGCAAGCAAGTGAACCTTTGGAGAAAAATCGCGTGTCAATTGATTCATAGGCTCCCTTGGTATTCATTGTGATTATTATATCTCTTGCTGGATTTGGTATACATCTCTACCTCACTTGTATTATAATTCATTGATTTAATTGTCTTGTGATAGCTTCCCGTTTCCTTGCCTAGCTTAGTTGGAACTAGTTGTAACCAATTTTCTTTCTAGTTTTTTTAACTTAGTCAAAGCCAGTTGCAGCCAACTGAAACCAGTTGTAACTAGTTTTCTCGCTAGTTATTCAACTTAGTTGAAACTAGTTGCAGCTAGTTGGAACCAGTTTTCTTGCTAGTTGTTTAGCACAGTTGTGACTAGTTGTAACTAGTTGTATCAATCTTTTGCGAGCTCTCTAGTTATATTTGTAACAAAAAGACTGCTTGATTGGGTGCCATAGAGATTATAATTCACTAGAATTGATTGGTTAGGTGGCTTGCATCACTTAGTAGAGCTAGAGCAAAATTCACTATCGCCTTTTGTTGTACTAATCTCTTTGCTCTAGTATTTTGTAGAATTTTTATTAGGCTATTCACCCCCCTCTAGCCATTTAGGACCTTTCATACTACTATCTTAGCAAACATACAACTATTATTATGCTAACAATCACTACAACACAACCAAATGTATTGCAATAAAGTAAAGCACTAAGGCAAAGTAGAGAAGATAACTATATTAAATAACTCAAGGTCTTACTAAAATAGGAAATGATACAAGAGCTATACTAGACTTCCTAGAAGAATAAGTCGAGAAACCCAAGACAAACTCACTACTCACTCTAACTCCCACACACTATCCTACTATTACAAAGGAATTAGTGGAGCTTCTCTTCTTCTTAGTATGGAGTGTCTTGGAAGTGATGGCATACCCCTCTATTTATAGTGATGTAGAGGTGGCCCCATGAATCCATGTGATCTCCACCTTATCCATAGGATCAACTGACTTTGAATCAGTGGTGGAGATCAAGCCTTGGTGTGTTAGTTTGCATGTTGACCAACAGTGAGACGGTGGAGTGACTAGGGGGTCAATCGATCTAGGAGGGTTGACTCCCCCATAAGACTGTGGGCCTCCTCCTTCGATGCAGAGCTTGGTCCTACTATCATGAGGTGTTGAAAGCCCTATGATTGGTTTTGGTAATCGATACAACTAGTGGATTAATCTCTTTGCTAAGTGTGTGAATAGGAAAGGTTAGGTTCACACCAAGACAGAGAGCAATGCTTAGAGATGGATGAAGGGTGACAATCTAATTGGAGCAAGCTCTCACATGGAAAAGAAGAAAGAGAAAAATAAAACCCAAGATATGTCCTAAGTTGACAAAATTGAAACCTCCATTATGAAGCTCTATGGTGAACTCCTTAGCACTATCACCTACACAATTCATCATGTACAGAGCATCGGATGAGCTTCTAAATCAACAACTAAGACCCTAAAAATGAGACATTTCAGTTCATCAACTTCAATAACCGACCTTAAACCATGTGGTCCTCATTAATCTTATACACGATTAAGCTAGAACCTTAAGAGAAAACCCCCAAATCCTTGACACAAAACCATCATTACCCAAAAGATGCAAACCCTTAACACCAAACCTAAGTTTCACACATGCACTACTTTACTATGGCCAATGCATCCTACTATGCTACACATATAGAATCCAAGGTTGGATGAACTAACTTAGCGTGAGGGATCGTCCCTTCTCCCGCAATCTTGGAGCCATCACCGATCGTGTGGCTGACCTGTGTAACACCCCAAAATTTGCTTCTTTTGAAATAGAGCTAAAATGATTTAATTGTGTATTTTGGTGCTCCTGAAAACATAGTGAAAACAAAATTTTTCGTTAAATTAAATTTTATCATAAGGCTTAGCAACATTTTGTGCATTCATGCTGGTGCATTCATGCTGGTGCATGTGGTTTACTTTGATGAGTGGTTTTGATCAAAGCTCAAAATGATTCAAAATGCTTTTGAAAAGGCTTTGAAATAAAAGAAAAAAGAAAAATAAAAACTCTCTTTCCCTGTTTCTTTCGGCCTGTTGCCTCAGCTGCCAGCCCGGTTCCCCTCTTTCCACCGAAGCCCAAGGGCCCAGCCTGCTCTCCCACTCCCGTAGGCCTACCTTAGCCTTTCCCTCGCCCCTCTGAATCCCTCAGCCCAGTGCAGCACCCTGGCCTAGCGGCCAAGTTGTGCAGGCGTGCCCTCTCTTCCTTTCTCTAGCTGGTTGACAGCCGGGCCCCATCCCTGTGTCATTGATGAGCCGGTCCCATGCGTCAGCACCTTCCCCTACCTTGCATCCATGCTCGAGCCAGACTTGGCTAGGATAGGATCCTACCACCCTAAAACGATCCTGATTTCCTAGGAGGGAAATCCACAGATTTGAAGTATAACATGATAGTTCCAGGTGATCATCCCATCACATTATTAAATAACAGTCGATATCACAGTCATACATCGAATACCTATCTTAAAGAGAGTACAAATAGCAAGGTTTACTCATTATTACATCGCCACTTGGTGAAATCACTCAGAGCATACATAATCCAAAATAGCTTCAAGTCAAAAGGCAGCGGGCGTCGACTCTATCTTCTCAGCCAAACTTGAGCACAAGAACAAGACCTCTAATCCTCCCAACCGTCTCCCTAGTAGTCGTACTCAAGCGCAAAACCTATCAAATAATTATCAATACGATTTGTACTGGCCACTGGCTCCCACCCTATGCTTTGCGTTTGCTTTATGGTAGTGGAATGCAAGGGTAGAGCAAAAGACCTATTTGTGGCTGTAGTTTTCCTATGCGAGCATGTCAAGTTTTATTAATAATTCATCAAGTTTTAATCCATCTCATCCACATGTTCTTCCATCCCATCACACACATCTCACCACTCTCACACTCTCTAGGCGACAAGGACAAATCCCGCTCATACCTTGTCTCATCAGCCAAAGCCAGAAACCAACACAAGAACCTAGGGGGAGAGAAGAAACTACTCCACTCACTAATCAAGGGAAGCGTAGGTCATAGGAATTACATATCCATGGACATGGCTATATGTATAGATTGATCAACCCTGCAGAGCGTGTACACCTAGAACCACAAGTTCAACATCATCGGTGGTGCCCTGCTTAAGCAGATATTGAGCTACCTTCCAACCGGTGCGATGCCACCCTGCCACTCAGCCCTGGGCCACCCCAGAGTCCACTAAAATGCTGAGACTGTGAGACATAGTTTCGGGCCCTAGAGGTCACTACACTATCTTAAGAGGATGTGGGCCATACACCTGTACCTTCCTACACTATCCATTTCCAACCTAGTAGTAGTGGCACCGTCCTAGCTGGTCAGCATCCGTCCCCCGCCCATTCAGGGACGAGTGGCATGCACGTAGGGTCCTATGATCCGGTTCTCTTGACATACTAGTCCTTAGGGGGACTGGACAGGATATCTTGTCAAAGGGGATAACCAACACCCCGTGCTTCAACGACACCTCATCCCAGTTCTTCATCCCACAAAGACACTCCACCCTAGAATCTCCTCATCTCACATGCACCTGCCACAGGTACCACTCATAGGGGATGCTCAGGTCACAGCCCCCCTAGAAAGACTCGTCCAACGACTCATCGTAAGATCTTGCCCGATCGACTCAACCCTCACCACACATCCAATATGCACACCAAGATCTCCCCGGTTGTTACCACATTACCGGCACCCAGTGCCTTAACCACTCACATACAATCGTCCACCAAGCATTACATCACAAATATAATGCGTAGTAGAAGCAATAGCAAGTAAGCGAGCATCTAACCTAACAGCGGGTGTGCAGGGGTATAGGTTGAGACAAGGTAATGGCTCACAAGCAATTCCACCATGCAACCTATCACAAATCATTTGCATAAAAGTAAAGCACTAGCATCTACATTGTAGCATGTCTAATAGGATTGTACGAGGTTGAGTGGGACATGGCACTTGGTAGGTCATCTTCAAGCTCCTTAGTGTAGTCAGGGCTATGCTACTCAGTCTGTGGCTCCTCCAGGTCTGTCAAATGAGACATATAGCTACGATAAGCGACACCTATAGATGATCACAAAGAAGCAACATAAATTCAAAAGATTCAAATGCACTCAAACACAAGCCTATGATGTAGAGCTCATTTTTAGAAAAATTTGGGCACTGGTTTCATATTTTTCTGAGGTCGTATGAATTTTATAAGTTTAAATCATTTTCTAAAAAAGAAAAAGAAATGGAAAAACTAGAGGCTGACAAATGGCAACACGTGATTGGGCGAGGCAGTTACGGTCACTGATAGGTGGGACCAGGTCATCGATCAGCATTGACCGGGCTTAACTGGGACTAATGGGCTGGGTCACGGGCCATATATGGACAAGCGCGTGCCGCTACTGGGCTCGATCCACGGGGCTCAGTGCACGAAGGGTGCGGGGCTGGTGCACTGTGGTCCATAGACTTGGTACATGGTGGACCAGGTCCATGCGTGGGGCTGGTGCGGGCGGTGCTTGGTGCACCGGGTGCACGCGGGATCAGGCAGGGACACGACAACTCCCTCTCTCTCTCACGGCGACGCTCTCGTGGACCTCCAACAAGCATGTGACTTTGATGGCAAGGGAAAGATGGGGGCTTTTCCTCTAGCTGGCTAGTTGGTGGGGTGTGCGAGGTCATGGCGAACATCACTGGCTCCTCCTCATGACGTGAGGTGGCTGGGATCATCGGGATCATCCATGACTCGGCGCGCTCCGACGTACGGCCACGCTGGTGAGGCGAGCACAACTATGACATCTAGGCATTCTATGTCCCAAAGGATGGGTGCTTTGGGAGCTACGCGTCAAGGCAAATCCATTTGCGGTGGTTCAGGAACCGCTATCGGTCTAGCGTGTTCGGAACATCCCTAACATGGCGGTGGCATGGGCGCGCGGTGGTCCGGTGAGGCAGACATGACCAGCGGCTCTCAGTGCTCCTCCTCTCCTCCTATCTAGCACCTAATGCATCCCTCGGTGAGGCAAAGCTTGCTGACACACTTCCCTTGACTCTACCGGCGCGAGGTGGCTAGAACAGGGCGGCAATGCGGTGGATGCCGGCCATGGCGACCGTGGCAGGTGCACTGTGTTGGTGCCAGTGTTCCCGAGCACCAGTGGCTTGGCAAGGCCAGGCCTTGGCTCGTGTGTGTGTGTGTGCAGATCTTCACAATGGCGTGAAAGGCCGACCTTTCGCCCTCCGAAGGGGGAGAACACGGCAGCATGACATGGCGTCACCACGGTGGTGAGATACACGGTGAGCAGAGGAAGCAGCTTCTCACCGTGGGGCATGGAGTGGTAGTCTAGTAGTGTTGTGGTGAGTTGAGGCTATGGCGAGGTGGTGTAGTGCCATGCTGAACTGTTATGGCGAGGAAGACAATCAGGGCGCCATCTTCTTCTCTGGCGGTGGCTCCTCAGCGGCAGCGGTGCAGTTGTCCTCCTTCTTCCTCCTTCCTTCTCCTTCCCTTCTCTTGGTCTCGGTGAGTGGTTGGAGATGCCACCAGTGGTGGCAGGGCAATTGAAGGGCGCTTAGGGCACCGATGTGCCCTTTTATAAGGAGCTCATGGCCATGGCGGTCGGTGGACGGCGGATGGAGGGGAAGGGGTACGCGAAGGGCAATCAGGGGCTCTGGCTTAGGGTTTTAGAGAGCGGGGGGTGAGCACGGCTACCTTGGTGCTCCCATTTTCGAATGACGCTAGTCAAGGCAGTTACGGTGGTGGTAGTGGGGCATGGCAGGGCACGGGCCATGGTGCTCATGTCAGCGGGTAGGCGGGTGCCATCTAGGGCATGTGGTGGCGTGGATCACCGATGTGGCGGCCATCTAGGGCGTGCGCGAGGTGGTAGTGGACGGGAACGACCGTGGTGGCCTTTGCTGTTCTTGGCTTCACGGCGGTTTTAGGCACGGCAAAAAGCAGAGAGGGAGGGGAGGAAGGGGATGACAGGAGGGGTCCACCAGTCAGCGGCTCAGGCGAGGGGCAACGCAGGCGTGGGTGTGGGCCGTTGCTGGGTCACGCGGCTAGCGGTGCGCATGTTGGAGTGGGCGTGGGTGCTGGGCTACGTGGGCGACGTGGGCCGGTGGGGCTAGGCTGCCTGCTGCGGCTGGGCTGCTTTGCTCTTTTTATTTTCCTCCCTTTTTCCAATTCCTTTTCTATTTCTATTTCCACACTACACCTAGGGCTCCTATGCATGTATACATGTGTTGCCAGCATATATACATCCTAGTGGGGTTCACTAGAGGTCATCTAGGGCTTTAGGGTCCAAGCCAAGGGTTGGCAACTCACACACACAATTTATTTATAAAGGTTGGATTGATTTTATTACATCACATAAAATCATGAAGAAGCAACTCACAAGTTGAATTAAATGCAAAATGATCAACCATGCTAACTTGGTTCTACTTGTGGAACTATATGGGTGGTTTCCTAGTATGCACACTTACCATGCATGGGTTTTGTTAGAAAATTTTTAAGTTTAGATTTTTGGGTTATTGGAAAACCTGGGTTGTTGCCCGCCCGCTCTAAATCTTCTGCGATCCGCCGTTCTGCCCACGCCTAAGCCCTATAAAAGGAAGCCTAGGTGCTGCTCCCCCTTTTTGTATCCCCAGTGAACCCACCACCTCATCTAAGGTTCATAGAGCCGCTCGCAACCCTAGCCGCCGCCATTGCTACTCGGTCCACCGTCGCCTGCCGCTTCTCTACCTGTTCGAGCAAGCTACCGAACTTCTCTCCACTCAGTAGTGAAATTCCCTGTGCCATTTTCCTTTTTATCTAGCTCTCTTTTGCTAACATGACGTCACCAGACCTATGTAGGAAGCCATCGCCGCATCACTGAGCCCCATGCCATCTCTGTTCGTTCCTCGTTGTCGAGATTGAGCTACGTGAACTCTCCATCTTCCCCGCTTTCGTCCTATGCCCTTTTGTTGGCCAATGATGCTTGGCAGCATTACCTGGATGCACACCAGTGAGGTCAGGCTATAGCCGGCCATGGCGTCGCTGTCTCCTTAGAAGTTGGTAGCCCTGTCTTTCCCCCTCTTTTTACCTATGCCGTCTAGAAACCGATCTACAGACCAAATTGATCAATGACCAAAGTCAATACCGGTCAACACCAGTCAGCCATAGTCATTTTGTAAACGAGTCCCTCTATTTTACCAAAATCCAACCCGCAGTCCCTCTGTTTTTTAAAGTTTCCAACATGTTTTTCCATTGTTGGTGTACTACTCTAATTATAGCTCTTGTTTGCTTTGTGCATGATTACGTGTATGTTTGTGTGGTGCTATGTTGTGATCGAGTATAGACAGTGAATAGTTTGTTGGTGATCAGGAGCAGTATTTTGATGACCAGGACCAGAAGGATTTTTTTGAGCAAGGCAAGTATAGCATGTGATCTTCCTTGTTGTCCTATTCATCTTAATAATATTTAATCATATGCATGTGTCTACCTTGATACCCATAGGAATTTTTCTAGCTATTTGATATCCTGATTTCTTGTCACCCTGGGAATTATTTACATGTGGGTAGCTGATGCTAGTGCTCAATTAAAGACCATGATCTTGTAAGTTGACAAATGGTATATGCAATAAACACTAAAAGATGCTTTTTAGCAACAAGGAACAAGGGGGCTAGAGCATAGTTGTTGTGATGCTTTAGATTCCTCTCCTTAAGGACTTATCTATAAGTGATCATTCGGGACTTATAGTACAACCATGAGTGCTACATGGCTCTGGCTTTAGTTCAGTAGAAGGACCTTTTCTAGCTTGTTAGTGGTTACTTTCATGGCGCAAAAGGGGCCTGATGAGATGGGTATAGGATAGCCTCTATCTGTATGTGTATAGCATGCACAGAATGTGCCATTCGGAAGGGGGATTCCTACATCTGTTTGCTAATTGGAAACCTAGCGGCCCTAACTTGTTAGATGAACCTTTAAAAGGCTTCATAGTGAACCCTGTCGGCCTTCCTTGGTAGTGGGTCAAGAGGTTGGCCACAGAGTGTAAAACTGTTATAATAGCCACGCTCATGGTAAAAGTGTACAACCTCTATAGAGTGTAACACTATTATAACGGCCATGCTCATGGTCACGAGTGGCCTGGCCTCCTTACTGAATAAATGATGGACAATGATGATACTAATGATTATCGTTTCTTGTTATACATTATTCTTCTTTACATGATCATGTGGTTATTTGGGGCTTATGCTAAACTTGTTGCTACTCAATTGATAAAAGATGATTCACTAAAAGCTATCATAGTAAACCAGTGTCAACCTTTTGAGCCTCATAAACCCCATGTTATATTGCTGAGTACGATATGTACTTACGCTTGCTTTACTTTTCTATACTTTGGAAAAATCTCGAATAGTTCCAGATTGCTAGAGTCTGGAGGAGTTAGTGTTGTGATCAACCAGTTAGTTGTCCCTATGGATTTAATTTGGAGCCTTCGCTTGAAGATCAGAGTTGTCTTTCCGTTGTTTGCTATCTAAGGTTGTATTCTTTGTACTAATATGATATATTATATAAGCATTGTCTTTTGATATTACCTCTATTTGTAGCCATATGTGTGATTTGCCTTCCTAGGCTCACATATGGTGTGTATCTAGTTTTGTTCTTAAAACCGGATGCTACAAAGTGATATCAATGCAATGTTGACTATAGGACACAAGCCTAGTTTGTAATTGGTTGTCTTAAGGTTTTGAAATTGCTATAACACCCTTGTTCTGTAAACCCTAGAATTTTCTTCTCTATTATATCCCTACCCTTGATATTCATCTTATCCTTGATGCTTGTCTTAAGCCTTTGTTCTTATCTTCACTCCCTGCTTTGATATGCTTTTAGAACTTGTTGACGCTTAATTAGGTCACACACTCGATAAGGAGCTAGATCGCTCGATGTAGAGCCTAGTCGATTTTGGGATCGACCGGTGCCTAGGGGATGTACACACCTAGACCTTGTGCCTCCAGCGATGAGCGCGATACGCAAGACACATCACCGGAGGAGCCTCATCGAGAGCGTGATACGCAAGACACGCCGGCAAGGTATCTTGAGACCTGAAACCCCACACGCCCGGGAGGGACCCCGTCGGGGCATGTGGTGGCTATGGGTGGCTCTAGCCGGCCTAACCGCTCTAGAGCATCGTCGTCGTCGATCCTCTAGCCATGCAACACCGACGAAGAACGAGGAGAAGAGGTAGATTGGGAAAAGAGGGTAAAAAGAGGTAGTAGATTGATTTGTGCGATGATTGGATAAATGGGAACTCAATCAGCCATGATCCTCTCATATGTATAGAGGGGGTGGTCTTATCCCAGTAGAAAACCTCTCCAAGACTTATTTTCTAAGTTTCCCATGAGTCTAGAATAGTTTGGATCAGAATCCAAAAGGCCAGATCTGAACTGGGTTTTTTATTAGGTCTATTAGGTCGGAACTCCCGACTTGGGTCGAAACTCCCGACAGTCTGAACTTCCAACCTTTGTCAGAATTCTCGATGTGGGGATAACCCCAGACACCTGAGCAGGTTTCTTTAGGCTTCCCAGAAGTCCCAACACCTATCGAAACTTCCAAGAGTCGGAAGTCCCGACTTGGGTCGAAACTCCTGACAACGGAGCATCTTTCCAGGGCATAACTCCTTCATCTAGACTCAGAATTTGACATTCCATATATGTTTTTTGACCATCTCGACGAGAGGAACACAATAGTGAAGTCTGTTCCATATTTTAACAACTTTAAAAAATGGACAATTTTGGTTGTCAACATATGCCCCCCCTGTTTTTAGGTGAATGATGCATAAACCTGAAAACACTTAATCAAATAAGTTAAAACCAAACAACGATGATACCCATCTCATCGGCTGCTCAGTGACTAAGGGCGATGTATACATCGGCCATTTTTGTTCTAAGGGCGATACATGTATCGGCCATTGCTCGGAAATCACTTAGTCTTCTTGCCAAACACTTGGAAAATACTTTTCAAGTACCTCCTATTGAATGCTCTATTGAGACGTTCACTTTACAATGTCTCTAGCAAATAAGAGTTATCGAATATGACTTTGATCACTTTGTAAGGACCATCACAATTAGGTGGTCACTTGCCAAACTGATTGCTCTTTGATCCAATTGGTAGTATGGTTTTCCATACTAATTCTCCCACTTGGAAGGATTTGCTCTTGACTTTCTTGTTGTATGCTTTGGCAACTCAAGCTTTATCTTTCTATATTTCCTTGAGAGCTTTTAATCTCACATCAGTCACCTCATCGATGATATCCATCATTGAATCATGATACACAACAACTGATATATCATTTTGGTTAGCAAGTCTATATGCATCCAAATTCACCTCGACAAGCAAGATGACCTCTTGACCATATACTAACTCAGAAGGAGTAACCTTTGTAGCACCATGCCTTGAAATACGATGTGCCCATAGAGGCTTAGACAAAACTTCATGCCACCTCATTAGATTCTCCTCAATCTTCTTTTTTGATGAGCTTGCTCAAAGTCTTATTACTAGACTCAGCTTGGCCATTGGCTTGAGCATAGTATGGAGATGAATTGAGCAACTTGATCTTATATAATTCGGCAAATTCCCTCACCTCTTTGGATACAAATGATGTCCCTTGATCTGTTGTTAACGTTTGAGGGATGCCGAATCTATGAATAATATGCTTAGTGATGAACTCAATTACCTCCTTATGTGCCATATTCTTCAAAGGAACTGCCTCGGTCCACTTAGTAAAGTAATCCATAGCAACTAACATAAATTGGTGTCCCTTCAAAGATGGGGGATGTATTTGGCCAATGAAGTCTAGCCCCCAACCACGAAAAGGCCATGGTTTGATAATAGGATGAAGCATAGCAGTAGGCACAAGCTGAATATTCTCAAACTTTTGGCAGTCTTCGCAACCTCTGTAGTAATGAAAACAATCGGCCATCATAGTAGGCCAATAAAAACTGGCTCTATACAATAACCACTTCATCTTTAGGGCCGATTGATGTGTACCACAAATGCCATCATGGACGTCTCCCATAGCCATTTTTGTTTGATCAGATCCCAAGCACTTAAACAATAAATCTTTGGTGGTTCATCGATAAAACTCATCATTATACAATACATACTTGAAAGCGCTCCGCCAAACACCTTTATCAATTTTAGCACTTGGATCATGTAAATATTTTAGCAAGGGAGTCCTCCAATCTCCTAAATCATCCCCAACACCACTGGAAGTTACGTTAGGCTGATTTGAGAGCTTCTCAGGCAAAGTGACCGGGCTGGTCATAGGGGAGTCGGCTGAGCCGACTGGGATAGTCGGCTGAGCCAACTAGGAGGAGTCGGCCTAGCTGACTAGAATAGTCGGCCTAGCTGACTTGGCCACACTAGAGGGAGAATCGGCTTAGTCGAATGGTTTGTATCTGTACGGGAAAAAGTTAAATTTTCATGCATTGTCTATTCTTGAATATGAAAATTACACCCACTGACATCATAGCCAGATGCTTGGTGAGCTAACATGTTGGCCTTTTGATTTTTATGCCTCAGAATATGTTGATTCTGAAATTTGGCAAAAGAAGCAATTGTATCAAGCACATATCAAGATGAGCATCAAGTGATCCTTCTAGGCATTGAAACTCATCAACTACTTGTTGTGCCACTAGCAAGGAATCACCGAAGGCTTCAACATGTCATACCCCATGGATTGCAATATGGCCAAGCCGAATAAGAAAACTTTGGCTTAAATGTTGGTGCAAATATAATTTTAATCGGCTTGATGTCCCAACAACACTATTGTGAGAAATAATGATTATGCCAACACCTTGGCCTTATTTGTAAGCTGATTAATCATATTGTCACATCGATGAAATAAATCAAAATACATATATCTTGCCCTCTGGGCCTTAAAGCCATCAAAGTAAATTCCATGGGGCTTTTCTAATAGCACGATGATCGCAAGCATTCATCAGCTATATTTTTACACTAAGGGCGATATCAAAGTATGCATAACCGAAATAAATATTCTAGCTCTTGGTCATCGGTAAGCAAAATAATTTGATAACCCTCCATAACATAAAGAATCATACCAAGGATCAAAATACGGAGCCGAGGAATAACCATGCATACCAAGGGATGAATTCCACATAGGCATAGGTAGAGAGTATGGATGATGCCATGACCAATGATTTTTATGATTTGGTGCTAACCTCCAATTAGGCAATTGTTTCTTGAATCCCCTTCTCTCCTTTGTCTTTGTTGCACCACTTGTTTTAGCATCATTCTTCTGAGTTTGAATACTTCCTTTAGGAACCCATGCCATGCCCTTTTGTTCTAGCTTCTCTACACTAAGCTTCTGTAACTTCTTTTCTTACCACTTTGGTAAACCGATTGAGCATATCGGTTTTACTTCTATTTTGGACAATAGTAAATCTTTCTTGATTTTGGACACTAACTTCTTTTGTTTAGATTTGGCACCTAGAATATCAATAAATGATTTCCCCACTTCTTTGCCATCAATAGCTGAATTTTTCATCAATGAAATCGGCTTTTCAATAGTTGAATTTAGATCTAAACTTTTCTTCTGTCGACATCATACTTCACATGGTAAACTTGCTTTACCACTTTCTTCTTTGGCTGAGCTCTGGACCGATTTTGATCAAAATGGTCTTTACAAGATGATGATCTCTCTGAATGTCTAGGAGCTACATACTCTACATATTGTGGCCTAAAATATGGTGGAACGTGTGCCTCTTGATCAAACCAGTCCTAAGATAAATAAGGATGAAAATATGCAGGCTATGGTCCATATGACATAGGAATTGGCTGATCAAAAGGAGGACATGTTGCTGCTGCGTTTGATCTATTCCTTTGCCAATTCCACTCTTGAGACTTGTGCTTTGGAGGCAATCTTGATGATTGGACTTTCTTTGCCCGATTAGTGACATTTGCTTCTGCTATCTTCTCATATTTAGCCAAAAGTTCCTCGAAGCTAAGCTTTGGCCTTCTACTTCTTTGTTTGTCACGATCTTTACCTCTATCAGCTTTATTAGCATCCTCCTTCTCCCCATCTTGATAGACATGTTTCAAAGAAGGATCATTGGCCAATTCCCCTTGCTCAACGGAATCAATTGGCCTTTGTTTTAGTTGGAGAGATTTTACCTACCCCAGTGTCTTCTATAATTGTGATAACATTGTTGTCCTCTGGAATGCCTTCTATTGGCAATTTATGGACAACAAACTTGTCTTCACTTGAGAGATCCGCATCTCTCTCTTGGACATTCAAGCCTTGATCTTTGAATGAATTGGCTAATGCAAGCCGATTCAAAATCTGTTTGCCATCAAGACCAATTGAATCCAATTGGTCCATCTATTGAACTTTACAAAATCTCAATCGTCCTTTATCAATGGTCGATTGGATTACTCGATGAAACATATTTCAATTAGAAGTATTATGATTAGAAGAATTGTGCCATTTACAATATGTAAGCTTTTCAAAAAATTTAACAAATGGCAAGCATTGTGATCAATGATTCTAATAAAATTATTCTTGAGCAAGATATCAAAGACATGATCACAAAAAGTAAAGTAAAATGTGTACTTTGATTTCCTTAGATGATTCTTTTGTGGAGTCAGCTTTAAAGCTAGGCAAACGAATGGATCAGATTTGACATCAATCCATTCGGCCACACCTTTGCAATTGCTACTGAGAAGCTTTAGCTTTGATGAACTACCACTATTGGCCTTGCCATATGGAACAATGTGTTGGCTGATATAATCTAAATTTATTTTATCATCAACAAGTAAAGTACCTTCCTCAACTCGTGTTTTAAAACTACTAGCAAGAATATCACTAATAGATGTAGTAATTGAAATAATATGGCCTGATTGGAAATTTGGTAAACTACTTGTACCTTTTGCCTTGTTTATCAGGCTGGAGAAGTGCATATCCTTGATTTGCATGATGTTGCTCTTCATCTCCAGAAACCAATCAACAAGAGGGTCAAATCACCCAGAAGCACCTCAACAACTGCTAGAACAGAGGAAGTTGGCTAGGCTGACTTGGGCACTAGCAGGCAAAGCAGTAGGGGCAGTTGGCCTGGCCGACTGGGAAGTTGGCCTAGCTAACTCAGGGTAGGCAATGGTGGTGGTCAGCCTGGTCAACTAGGAAGTTGGCCTAGCCAACTCAGGGTAGACAACAGTCGGCTCAGCCGACTTCAAAGTCAGCTCAGCCAATTCTAAGCAAGCAAGTGGCCCTCCTTTCTTGCTTGTAGCAGTTTGATCTCCATCCATGATGTAGTAATCACTAGATAAATGTACAACACCTTTAGCTCCTAAAAAATCAAGTCTAGCAATTTTCTTGCGCTTCTCATGCTTTTCTGTAGCAAGACTTGTTTTTTGAGATGTATTTGATTCAGAAAGGATATTTTGTTGTTCGGCTTTTGTAGCCAAACCTTTGGTTACATCCAAATCAATTCTTTCTTTCATGCCCACTAGCAATCCTCTTTTAGCCAATGACTCAACTGTGATTAGCCTTTTCTCATTGATCTTTCTAAAGTATTCATAGAATTGCTCTTCTAATTGAGACCATGAACCAATAGTGCATCGGGGCAAAGATGTAAACCATGCAAAGGCAATACCAGTAAGAGATAAAGAAAGATTTCGCACTCTCATATAGTCTTCTTTACCAGCAAAACCTAGCTGTGAGAGATATTTACTAATATGCTCCATAGAGGTTTTATCATCTTCACCACTAAATTCATAAAAATCAGGTACCCACCAACCATCAGGAGTTTTTAAGTAATCATAGCATAATGGGTATGGTCTATGATAAGTGGGCAGCTTCCATTTAGAGGAACCATATGGATTCCTAGTATGGGCTAAATCTTCATCGATTCAGCTTGATTTGAGAGCAAATGAAGCCGAATCATGATTATTTGCATGTGCACACATTGCTGAATTTTCATTGTTTTGGCTATAATTATTAGCAATATATGGAGCCGAATCATGAGTTTTAGCACTCGAATGCCTCGCTGAAATTTCACTAATTCGGCTGTGGTCATGAGCGAAATACAACGCCGAATTATGGGCATTGATCTTTGCATAAGGTGCTGCATTTTCGTTGATTTGGCTATGGTTACTAGTAACACGTGAAGCCAAATCATGACAATTAGCACTTAAATACCTCGCTGAATTTTCATTAATTCGGCTCAAGTTGGGAGTAAAATATGGAGCCGAATTATGAATACGAGCATCGGTATATGGTGCTGAATTATGAGAGCAATTGGCTAAATAATTAGCATTGTCATAACCAAGTCTCTCATTCATCGGCATGTCTTGTGGTGAACCACGTATTGTGAACTTATAGCCAATGAATTAAGATTTACATGTTGTATGTTGCTAGTAGCATCAAAACTCGAAGAATGTACAACATGCCTCGGCTCTTGACCATAATATCCATAACTATGATGTGTATGATGAGGAGCATTATCAAAAGTATTAGCCAATGCAACATATCTAATATGATTATGACTAGTAACATCAATACGAGATTTCATAGAACTTGCAAAATAATTATTGAGATCATAAGTTGCATTTGTAAGTTGTACCTTGGGGTGACTGTAGTAATATTATGATGGAATACCTTGGTACTCCATGATTTAGAACTTGACCGCCTTGCTGAATTTTTCAATAGCAAGCGCAACAACATGTTGCAAAATAGCAAATGAGAACACAAGGGGTCAAAACCAGATGCAATCGGCCTTTTGGGCCAGCTACAACGGTACTGGCAAGCACAAGAAGATAGATCAATGAAGAGTAAGGCTAGGTCAGAGAGATCAGCTATAAGAGATAGCCAAACCAATCTTCCCTAGCGGAGTCATGAAAAAGTGTATTGACGCTTAATTAGGTCACACACTCGATAAGGAGCTAGATCGCTCGATGTAGGGCCTAGCCGATTTTGGGATCGGCCGACGCCTAGGGGATGTCCACACCTGGACCTTGTGCCTCCAGCAATGAGCGCGATACGCAAGACACATCGCCAGAGGAGCCTCATCGGGAGCGCGATACGCAAGACACGCCGAATAGGTCTCTTGAGACCAGAAACCCCACACGCCCGGGAGGGACCCTGTCGGGGCATGCGGTGGCTATGGGTTGCTCTAGCTGGCCTGACTGCTCTTGAGCATCATCGTTGTCAATCCTCTAGCCATGTAGCACCGATAAAGAATGAGGAGAAGAGGCAGATTGGGAAAAGAGGGTAAAAAGAGGTTGTAGATTGATTTGTTTGACAATTGCATAGATAGGAACTCAATCGGCTATGATCCTCTCATATATATAGAGGGGGTGGTCTTATCCCAGTAGAAAACCTCTCCAAGACTTATTTTTCAAGTTTCCCACAAGTTTGGAATAGTTTGGATCAGAATCCAAAAGGCCAGATCCAGACATGGTTTTTAATTAGGTCTGTCGGAAGTCCTGACTTGGGTCAGAACTCACGATAATTGAAACTCCCGATGTGGGGATAACCCTAGATACCCGAGCAGGTTTCTTCAAGCTTCCCAAAAGTCCCGATATGTGTCAGAACTTCTGACAGTCGGAAGTCCTGACTTGGGTTAGAACTCCAGACAACGGAGCATCTTTCTAGGGGCATAACTCCTTCATCCGGACTCCGAATTAGACATTCCATATATGTTTTTTTGACCATCTCGACGAGAGGAACACAATAGTAAAGTCCGTTCCATATTTTGACAACTTCACAGACTGAATAATTTTGGTTGTCAATAGAACTATTCCTCAGCACCTTCTTGCGTAATCTGAAGATGAGTCTTAGAATTTTTACCCCTAGTGTGATGAGGACGATAGTATCGCAAGTTGAGTTAATGTTTGAGTTGTGCACCTTTATTGCTTTTTTGAATTGTCATTATGCTTGTGCTTTTTTGGGATCTTTGTATTGATTGTAATGATTTTGTAGACCTTGCCTACAATTTCATTTAGATATAGTGTTAAGGCATAAGGATTAATGAACAGATAGTCGGGTTGGTTTATTTCTTGTCTATGTGGTGTGCTGTTTTTTAGAGCAGTTTGTGTTCTCTAAGTTGTATCTCCATATCTAGACGTATAAAGGTCATGGAAATTTAACAGATGAAAGTAGACTTCTATACCTTTCATATGCCTCTGGAATCACCCTCATATTAGTTATGGTTTGGGAGTTATGATCTTTAAAGTTGAAGTTTCTGCACTCTCTAGAAGTCTAAATAGTTTCGGTTGTGTTCTGTTTTTGACTAACTCAACTTCCGAATTTGGGGATACAAAGAGCACTTTGAAAGGATTTATGGAATTCAAGATATAACGTTGCAAGATGCCGCGTCTGCGCTGCCAGACTTTTTGTATAGATTTCTTGTTTTTTTACTATGAAACCTTATTTTAACATCAGAATCTAGGGAGGTGATCAATAAGAAAATTATGGGGAAATTTATAGTCTTTCTAGCCATATAAATTACATCATCAGATGACTAACAGAATAGTGGTTTTAGCTATTTTCTATGCGCGCTGTTGTTTATCTGCTCATGAGGAATTTTAGGTTACTTGTTCCTACTTATGCACCTGAGTTTCTCTTGGATGTCAGAATATCATTATGATGGGTAATTCACTTAGAAGAAGATGCAATCTACCATTTTGCTGTTCCCCTAGTTTATCTTTTCTTAAGGGGTAGCCAAGTGGAGGAAGTGGCAAGGTTTTGTACATTCTAGTCCTTTGTGTGGATTGGTGACTTGTTGGATCATCTACGAGGAGCTTGTGCATTTGACAAGATGGATTCTCATTCTAGCTGTCATCAATTGGAGTTCAACCTTCAACATACCCAAGTCAAGTTGGCATTGATGACATTGTAAGGAGATATTGGACATCTATAGTTGGTTCTACAGAGACTCGAAAAACCTCACAGTTACACCAAGCATGACAAGTAAGTTTTGATTGAAGGAAGTTCTCTACTTGGATAGGTAATTATGGTGAACTCAAGAAAGATAAGGATGTATTGAGGTGGAGCCCACCAAAGGATGTAAGTGAGGCTTAGAGTTTCATGGAAATGGCAGGATGCTATTAGAGGTTCATTGGAAGCATTATAATGATGGACATAAGAGTGTCATCAACATGGATTGTAGGAATCTAAAGGACATCATTAGTAAGTTGGGATTGAGCTAGTGACATTATCAATGTATTGGAATTAATTATGACTTGGAAAAGTGCTATCACCTAGACAAGCAAAAGTCATTGCCGATGCTCTTAGCATAAAGAGTGTGCTAGCTAGGGAAGTTTAGACGGCACCAAGGTTTGAGGAGTCGTGTGAGGAACTTGAGTGATGTCACTAATACTACAAAGTTGGTAATTAATAGAGGTCACCTTGGAACAAGAGGAGTTGCAAAGGTTAATAGGAGGTAATGGCATGAAGGACTATAGAATTGTGTTTAAAGGTTGAGCAACTTAACTTGAATATATATAGTCACTAATGCTAAGAAGTCGGTGGAAGAATATACTTTGGACCGATAGAGTCATAAGGGTTATTTGGAGTGTTACTAAGAGGATGGAACTACTCAAGAAAGTGAGGAAGATCTAAAGTCAGAGTCTCCACAACTTTTTGACCACCATCTTCCGAATCTCGAGGACAAGATTTCTTTTAACAGGGGTAGAATTGTAACACCCCACAATTTGCTTTTTTGAAATAGAACTAAAAATGATTTAATTGTGTATTTTGGTGCTCATGAAAACATAGGAAAAACAATTTTTTTATTAAATTAAATTTTATCATAAAGCTTAGCAACATTTTTGTGCATTCATGTTGGTGCATATGGTTTACTGTGATGAGTGGTTTTGATCAAAGCTCAAAATGATTCAAAAAAGCTTTTGAAAAGAGATTTTGAAAAGGCTTTGAAAAAAAAGAAAAAAAGAAAACAAAAAACTCTTTTCCCTCTCTCTTTTGGCCTACTACCTCAGCTGCCAGCCCGGTTCCCCTCTTTCCACTAAAGCCTAAGGGCCTAGCCTAGTCTCTCGCTCCTGTAGGCCCAACTTGGCCTTTCCCACCCCCTCCGAATCCCTCCGGCCAGTGCGGCACCCTGGCCTAGCGGCCAAGTTGTGCAGGTGCGCCCTCTCTTCCTTTCTCTGGTTGGTTGATAGCCAGGCCCCATACCTGTCGCCGATGAGCTGGTCCCGTGCGTCAGCGCCTTCCCCTACCTTGTATCCATGCTCGAGCTGGACTCGGCTGGGACAGGATCCCGCCACCCGCTCTAAATCTTCTGTGATTTGTTGTGCAACCCACGCCTAAGCCCTATAAAAGGAAGCCCAGGTGCGCCCCTCCCCTTTTCTAGCCCTAACGAACCCACCACCTCATCCAAGGTTTGTAGAGCCGCTCGCAACCCTAGCCACCGCCATTGCTGCTCGGTCCAACATCACCCGTAGCTTCTTTGCCTATTTGAGCAAGCCGCCGAGGTTCTCCACTCGGTAGTGAAATTCCCCATGCTGTTTTCCCTTTTTATCTCGCTCTCTTTTGCCCCATCGCCGCCTTAGTGAGCCCCACACCATCTCCATTCATTCCTCGTCATCGAGATTGACCTAGGTGAACTCTCCATCTTCCTCACTTCTGTCTTGTGCCCTTTTGTTGGCCAATGGCGCTCGACAGCGTTACTTGGACGCACGCCAGTGAGGTCGGGTTGTAGTCGGCTGTGGCACCACCGTCTCCTCTAAAGTCAGCAGTCTTGTCTTCCCCCTCTTATTTTGTGCCATCCAGAAACCGATCAACGGCCCAGATTGATTGATGACCAACGTCAATACCGATCAACACCGGTCAGCCATGGTCAGTTTTTAAATGAGTCCTTCTATTTTACCAAAATCTAACCTCTACCTTGATACCCATAGGATTTTTCCTAGCTATTTGATGCTCTGATTCCTTGTCACCCTGGGAATTATTTGCATGTGGGTAGCTAATGCTAGCTCTCAATTAAAGACCATGATCTTGTAACTTTACTAATGGTATATGCAATAAACACTAAAAGATGCTTTTTAGCAACAAGGAACAAGGGGGCTAGAGCATAGTTTTTGTGATGCTCTAGATTCCTCTCCTTAAGGACTTATCTATAAGTAATCATCTGGGACCTACAGTACAACCATGAGTGCTACATGGCTCTAGATTTAGTTTAATAGAAGGACCTTTTCTAGCTTGTTAGTGGTTACCTTCATGGCGCAAAAGGGGCTTGAGGAGACGGGTATGGGACAACCTCTGTCCCCATCCCCATGTGTATAGCTTGCGTGAATGTGCCATTTGGAGGAGGGGTTCCTCCATCTGCTTGCCAATGGGAAACCTAGAGGCCCTAACTTGTTAGACGAACCTTTGAAAGGCTTCATAGTGAACCCTACTGGTCTTCCTTGGTAGTGGGTCAACAGGTTGGCCGCCTCGAGCGAAAGAGTAAATCATGACTCATGGTAAAAGTGTACAACCTCTACAGAATGTAAAACTGTTATAACAGCCGTGATCACGGTCACGAGCGGCTTGGGCTCCTTTCTGAATAGATGATGAACACTAATGATACTAATAATTATTGTTTCTTGCTATACATTATTCTTGTTTACAAGATCATGTGGTTATTTGGGGCTTATGCTAAACTTGCTGCTACTCAATTGCTAAAAGATGATTCACTAAAAGCTATTGCAGTAAACCAGTGTCAACCTTTTGAACCCATGTTATATTACTGAGTACAATACGTACTTATGCTTGCTTTACTTTTCTATACTTTGAAAACATCCCAGATGGGTACTAGATTGCTAGAGTCTGGAGGTGTTGTCTTTCCATTGTTTGCTATCTAAGATTGTATTCTTTGTACTAATATGATATATTATATAAGCATTGTCTTTTGATATTACCTCTATTTGTAGCCATATGCGTGATTTGACTTTCTGGGCTAACATATGGTGTGTATCTGGTTTTGTTCTTAAAACTAGGTGCTACAGCCTGCCAACTAGCGACACCGCCAATAGCCAACAACTGTGGCGTCACTGTCTCTATGTCTGCCTTCTGCTCTCTCTCTCTCTCTCTATAATATATGGCCAAAACCCCCCTATGCATAAGTCAAAGACGTGGGGGGAAAGAACATAATGAGGCAGGAGAAGGTGACGGTGGTGTGCCATGTCTACTAGCGGGTCGGGTAAACGACTGGTTGGGATAGAGTTGGAGCCCGTTTCAACTACAAGGAGCCAAAATGCATTTTGAGAATTTGAGGATCTACATGAAACCTCTAGAGAATGAGAAAAATTAGAAATATGCTATTTCCAACAGTAGGCTTCGCTAATTTGCCATTTTTGTCATAGGCTTCGCCAATTCACCATTTAGTACATATGCTTCTTGTATTCACTACCATTTCACCATTTGTATTTTCTTCTTTATTTTTCTCCAAATCAGTCACCTAAAATGCCAACTTTGCCCCTGGGCTAATTCATGTACTTAGGCACTTGTCACAATTCTTCTAGTCCGAACGACCGGACGAAAGCCATGGGCCGAACGGCTCCCGCGCAATGCACACTTGCACGGTAGCGCGGCCCACATGCATGCACGAGCGAGCGTGCGCTGCCCGCTGGGCACATGATTTCCGGCCACGTCCAGGTAGGTAGGTACGTATGTTTTCTTCTTTTTCTCTTTTCTTTTCTTTTTGTTTTTTTCTTTTTCTTTCCTTTCCTTTCCTTTTGTTTTGTTTTCTTTTCCCTTTTTCTTTTCGTGCTTCATTTTTATTTTTATTTCTTTTTTTATGTTTTTTATTTCTTTTTTCTTTTCTTTTCTTTGCTTTCATGTTCTTATTATTTTTTTATTTCCTTTATTTTTTATTTTGTTTCTTTTTTCATGACATGTGATTTTTCTTTTCTTTTTCTTTTTCTATTTTTCTATTTTGCCCTACTTAATTAATTTTTATGTTTAATTTTTTATTTTCTATATTCCATGAGATGTTATGTTCATATAGTTATGTTCACGTGGTATATAATGTCATGTTCTGTGATGTTTTTTGTGATGTTCATGTAGTATATATGTGATGTTCTATGATATTTTTTGTGATATTCACGTATTATAAATGTGATGTTCTATGATGTTTTTATATGTTCATGTGGTATAGGTGTGATATTCTAGATGTATTTTATGATGTTGGCGTAGTATGCATGTGATGTTCTATGATGTATTCTGTGATGTTCATATAGTTTACATGTGTTGTTCTATTATGTTTTCTGATGTTCTATGGTGTATTTAGTGATGTTCATTTAGTATACCCACGCCCTCCATCTGCCGACGAGTTGCCCATGCCGGACCTCTGCGCCGCCGTCGATCACCACGCCAGCGTCGAGCTCCGCGATGACGAGCCTCCTTTTGTTCGAGCAACAAGGGGACATTGCGCTCTAAGCGTATGTTTCAAGTGTTTCAGAGGTATGTTCCAAGTGTTTTATATCGATGTTGCAAAAGTAGATCGGGATGTTGCACATGTTGCAATGGCTATACACATACTCCCTCCGGTTCTCTAAAACAAGTCATTTTGAGGTTGTCTTAAGTCAAATATTTTAAACTTTGACTACAAATAACTTCTTTTGGGTTGAGTTTGAAAATATAAAAGTGATGTAAGTAGATTCATCTCAAAATGTAGTTTCATAAAAGTATATATTGACTATATTTTATAAATATTTTATAGCAAAAAGTTACAGTCAAAATAGTTTCTTAAAGACCGTGTCAATGCCCAAAACGACTTGTTTTAGAGAACCGGAGGGAGTATGTTTCAAGCGTAGGTTCCAATTGTTTCACCTGTTTCGAACGTTTGTTGCAAGTGTTTTATCTAGATGTTGCAAAGGTAGATCTAGATGTTACATATATATGCAAGTGTTTTCATACGTATGTTGCAAGTGTTTTTATCTGGATGTTTGCAATGGTTACACATGTGGTTTCAAGTTTTTTCTGGTGTTTTAGACGTATGTTGCAAGTGTTTCAGTGGTTTCAGACGTATGTTGCAAGTGTTTCATTTAAACGTTGCAAAAGTAGATCGGATGTTGCACATATTGAATAGGACCCACCTGCCGCAGCTGCTGGGGCACCTTTGAGCGGGCGCAGACAGTTCCCGCGTGTGGTCAAGCAGCATGGGGGAGACATCGAATGACGTGGGTCCCGTGTGGGCACGTGAAACGAGGAAAGGAAACGGGCCAGAAGGCGTGGGCGTTTGGACGTCTGGACCCTTGCAAGC
Source organism: Miscanthus floridulus (assembly GCF_019320115.1). Classification (NCBI taxonomy): domain Eukaryota; kingdom Viridiplantae; phylum Streptophyta; class Magnoliopsida; order Poales; family Poaceae; genus Miscanthus; species Miscanthus floridulus. The sequence goes on from NC_089598.1 coordinate 85,245,754, forward strand.
CCGATCCATAAATTGAGAACAAGCTAGTGGCGGCACGCCGGTAGTGGCCACACGTCTGGAGCATTGGGCAGCAGCGCGGTGACGGCCTACAGCGCTGCATCGAGGACCATCAGTGTGCATGTAGGGCATTGACGGAGCGTCGTGCAGCGGCGGGCTGTGGCATGGCGTTTGGCCACACCAACGCATCCAGTAGAGGTGGTAGAGTGTTGCCCGCCCAGGACTCGTTAGCGGCGAAGATGCTTCATGGGAGCTAGTCGTATGGGTTGCTTTGACGTCCTCCTCTTCGCTGTCGTCCAGGGCACGTAAGCGATGAGGACCGGCGACGGCAGCACAAGCGAGCGGATTGCACACATAAACTTCGGTGGCAACGAACGACAAACCGATGATTTTCTTCTGTGTCAGTTTCGCTCTTCCCGATGCACCGATTAGTTTCTGCCATGCATGTTCAACAGCGAACACTCCCCATGCACCGATCGGTTTACATCGTGTTCACCATAGAACTTTGCTGGCACCGATCGATAACACCAAACTCAAGTCGTCGCCTCATCGGTGCTAACAAGTGCCCAGCCCTATTGATCGGCATCAACATGACAACATCAAGTTTTTCTATCTACAATGTTTGCTTTCACCAAACATGTTTCTTTACTCAACCATGCGCTTATAACCTATGATGCACACACTCCTAACTTCTCATCACCTTCCATTCGACTTCGTCTCTCTCTCTAGCTCGCTAGCACCAGCCATGGCATTTGGGCAAAGCACCACGTCATCGTTCTTCAATTTCCTAAAAGAAGGCCTGCTCCTTCTAGCTACAAACGGAGTCTCTTCACAACAGTGTTCTCAATGATCGTGGCCTCCACCTGTCTCCACCTCCTCGTCAACCACGTCGCTGTCCAGCCCCTCACGGATGAGATTGTCCTCGACGCAAAGGCGCTCAACAGCACCGATCCCAGTAGCCCAGACTTTTTCACCTCATCCTAGAGATCCAGGATGACACCCGGGCTCTCTTGCTCACCGGCACAGCCTATCTCCTGTTCGCCGTCACCATCGTATCAGCCATCTGACTCGTCGTCCTGTTCACCACCATCGTGACATGCTCCGGTGAGCTGCACACCTTTGGCTCCCTCCTTGGCAAAGTCAAGGCACAGCTGAAAGGCCCCGTGCTCACGCTCGCCTTCGTCTACACACTGGAGATCGCCTACTTCACGCTGCTGGTTGCCATGTTTGCGCTACTCATATTCCTTGCGATCAAAGATTACTTTGGGCTATTCTGTGTGGTATGGCTGCTCCTCCTTGTTCCCCTCATCGTCTTCCTCATGTACTTCTCCTTCCTCTGCTCCATGAGCGTCGTCGTGGCGGTGGCCGAGCCTAGCTGCCATGGCACTGGCGCACTTGTGCGGGCGTGGCGGTTGACACTACGTGAAATACGGTTTGTAGCAACGGGACAAATTTTTTAGGGGTGGCTGGTGATGGAGCCGTCCCTACAGTGACGTGCTCGGGATCCATGAGACCAGCCACCCCTACAAATGGAACAGTAGGGACGGTTGGTGATACGAGCCGCCTCTACAAATAGGTAGGATTTGTAGGGGCGGCTCATTCACCAGCCGCCCCCGGTGTTGCTATTTGTAGGGGCGGCTGGTGATTGAGCCGCCCCTACAAATGCCCCACGTATAAATATCTGGGATTTGTAGGGGTGGCTCAATCACTAGCCGCCCCTACAAATGTCTGCTGTATAAATGGCTGTAGCCCCCTTCTTCTTCCTCGGGTCACTCACTCCAACCCGTGAAAGAAAGGTGGAGAGGCCTTGGGCACCTCCCAAAAATTGCTCTACTAAGGGGAAAGGTTTTGGTCTCAAATCCTTTGGTGGAGAGGTTGTAGAATGTAAGAAAATGCTATTCCACACTTTTTTTTAAAGTTTTAATGGTTGGTTAGTGAGTAATTAGAGTTTTGTTTTTCTCTCTCTTCTATGGTGCTTGAGCTACTTATGAAGCAAATTAGACCCAAGTTTTGAATGTATTAGGGTAAATTAGGTAGGGGAACAAGATCATACCCTTATTTGGTCCATGTTTCTTGATTTTAGTGAACAATTAGTTAGTTTTATGGATGTTTCATGTGCATGTAGATCTAGATCTAGGGTTTTGTTTTTTTTATTAATTTCGTTTTTGTAAATTTATGTTTGATGAAATTGTACTTGGGTTTGCATGAAAGATATTGGGTAAAATATAATTGTTGCTAATTGTTGTCTTTGAAATTGTTTATTGTAATCAACAAATATGTATTTTAATTATTTATGGATAAATGGGTCATTAATTAATTTTCCTCTACCATGGTGTGTTTGTATGCTTCATGTAATTATATTTTATTTATATTCATATATATCTAAAGTATATATAATTATTCTCAAGTAATTATTAATTTGATTCATTTATATATATATATATCTGAATAAGTAGTCCTTTATTGTTTGTTTTGTTGTTGTTGTAAAAGATGGAGTATAGAAACTCTTGGATGTATGGTTCGTTAAGGTTCAAGGCAGGTTTCTGTGAAGAGGTGAATAAATTTATTGAAGCCGCAAAGAAGCATGCAACGATGTTGATAGAGAATAAGGATACAATTATTTATCCCTGTAAAGATTGCAAGAACCGTATGACATGGACAGATGTGACTATCGTCAGATCACATTTGATTATGCGAGGATTTGTTGAGGACTACATAGTGTGGATTCATCATGGTGAAACGGTTATTGTTAACGATGAAGATGAGGAGGAATACGATGATGAAACCCTAGAATCCCTGTCCCAATATTCAGCAGAGCTTGATGCACGAATGGATTCCGAGTTTGGCAATGAACAAGGTGGTGATGCTGGTGGTTGGGATGGTAACGACGAAGGTGGTGTCAATAATGATGGTAGAGCACGTGTCAGGGATGAAGATGATTTGAAGGACATGATTCGAGCCCTTAGACCAGAGATTTTACTAAAGAGCCCGAAAGGTCTAGAAAATTTGGAAAGGGTGACAAAAGCATCGAAGGAGACTGTGTATGATGTTAAAAAGGGCTGTCCAACACAATGGACATTGCTACATTTTATGCTTGAGCTACTCATCCTGAAGGCTAAGTACGGCTGGTCAGACTATAATTTGATAAGTCGGAGACCCAAGAGGCAGTATCAAGGATACTGAAATATGCTGAAGACAAGGAGAAGGGCTCATTCAATCCTTCCAGAGAGAGGGACAAGCTTAGCCTTGGCTTGGGAAACAAGGAGCACACAGGCCACACCAGGGGGCTAGGGAAAAGGATGACCTAGAAGCAAGGATTCGAAGAGCACAGGCACATGTACAAGAAATGTGGCAGAGACCGGGAGACTAATCTTGAGCTCCAAGTGAAGGCTCTAGTTGCGAAGGCGCTAGAGGAGCAAGGACTGTCTACGGAGCCATGGATATTAATGACGCCGCTGGGAGAACTGGCATTAGTTGGCAGCCCTCCGAAAGTTCCTAGCAGCCAAGGTTCCACTGCAGCCACAACCCCCATCGATCGCATACGGGAACCAACTAGTTGCACCTTGGTGTTTCTCAGCGGCCGACAGAACATTGTGATGGAGGTGGCAACGGGTGTGTCACATCCTCCCGGTGGCTTACACCACAATAATAAGATACCGCCGGACTACACTAGGGTCGAGGTGCATACCGTGAAGCCCGAGTTCATGCAGTGTGAAAGCATCTAGGCCCCTAGTTGGGTTTCAGTGATTAATGACAATATGAGATTACTATGACTAACGTGTGTTTTATAGAGGCAATTAAGTTAGGTCATGGTAATGACAATTGATTGGGTAATCATGGTTGTCATGCCCCTACGATGAAAATCATTTCAGTTTTCAAAGGATGGATGACAAGGTTGAGGGTGGACTAGTTCTAAGTGTCGTTTGGTGTTGAAGAGACACTTAGAGTAGTTTATGACTTTGTTTTTCCTTTGGTCGTACTATTAAGGGGGGTATGGATGGGTAGCTTGACCTAGGTGAGTCTAGTGGGTTAGGTGTGGTGCACACTTGTCAAATCTAGCACTAGGTAGCTCCTAAGTAGCCCTTAGATCAATTGGAGCAAACTTCATTCACATATGATTGCGAGTTTGAAGTGAATGGAGGGTCAAATGTTGACCGGATGCTGGTTCCGGTGTAACCAGACGCTGGCGCAGAGTCCGGTCAGTTCATTTGATCAAGGTGAAGTCGTCTGGATGCGACCGGACGCTGAGTGAAATATGACTGAACGCTGGGTGCCAGAGTCCGGTCAACTCCAGTAAGGTTCCAGAGAGGGAGAATCCAGATTGGACGCGTCCAGTCAGTGCTGACCGGATGCTGGTCAGGTTCTGGCTACTGACCGGATGCTGAGCAGCAAAGTGACCGGACACTAGGTGCTAGAGTCTGGTCAACATCAGTAAGGTTCTAGAGAGCAGTTTTTGTGACCGGACGCGTCCGATCAGTGCTGACCGGACGCTGGTTAGTGTCTGGTCACAACTTAACTGCTCGGTTGTGGGGAGAACTGGCTGGAGCATTCGGTCACTCTGTAGTGGCACATAACGATTCGTTTTGAATGAGGGGTTATAAATACTTCCTCTATTCACTCAAGGGATCACTTTTGCTCATTTCAACAGCTGAGAAACACCTTTGAGAGTGCCAAGGAGAGTAAGGTCCTAGTGAGGTGATTGAGATTTGAGAATTCAAGAGAGAGGCCTCATTAGTGAAAAGAGAGTAGCAAATGTGCATCCACCATTCTCATTAGGCTTGTTGTGGTCAAGTGAGAATTCTTGCTTGTTACTCTTGGTGATCGCCATCACCTAAATGGCTTGGTGGTGATTGGGAGTTTGGTGATCTTCTGGCGGAGCTTGTGGATGACCCAACTCAAGTTGTGAGCGATTGTGGATGATTCACCATGACGGAGTGTCGAAGAATCAACCCATAGAGAGCACTTGATCCATGCGCAGATCAAGGGGGAGCTACACCCTTGCACGGGTGCTCCAACCAGGACTAGTGGGGAGTGGCGACTCTCCGATACCTCGGCAAAACATCGCCGCGTTCCTCCTTCTCTCTTTACTTTAAGCATTTACTTTGAGCAATTCAATTCTTGTCTTTATATTCATAGAATTGCCATGCTAGAGTAGGATTGGAACTTAGGTTGCAAAACTTTTGTGCGGTAGAACATTATAAACACTTTCTAGGCACAAGGGGTGAAGTGGGCTAAGTGTAGGGTTTAATTATTGCAAAGAATTTTAGAATTAGCCCAATTCACCCCCCTCTTGGGCATCTTGATCCTTTTAATTGGTATCGGAGCCTTGTGCTCACGTATTTAGGCTTAACCGCCTAGAGAAAGATGTCTCACAGGGATGGTCCTCCTCCTATCTTTGAGGGAGATGATTTTTCTTATTGGAAAATCCGCCTGGAGGCGTATTTAGAAGCTCTAGATGTTGGAATACTTAGAGCCGCCTCACAAGGATTCCCAAAACCTTGGGATCCCACACACCTTCAAGGTGATGAAGTGAATTACAAAAAATGGAATGCAAAGGCTAGAAACACCATCTTTAGAGGTCTTTGCAAACATGTGTTTAACCGGATGAGGAACCACAAGGACGCCCATGCACTATGGTCAGACATTTGTGCGCTCCATGAGGGAACTAAGAGCGAGCGTGAGGAACGCTATCATCTTGTGATAAAAAAGCTTAATTCTTTTGAGATGCTTCCAAAAGAAAGCGCTAATGAAATGTACTCACATTTGAATGTTCTTGTAGAGGAAGTCAATGGGCTTGGACTCACTCAAATGCAACCATCCGATGTTGTAAGAAAAATCTTGAGTGTCCTGCCCATTGATAAATATGGGCATATTGTGACCGTGCTTCATCAAGGTGATCTTTCCACCGCTACACCAACTCAAATCTTGGGAAAGATCAACGCTCATGAGATGTACATGCACATCACACCACAAGATGGCTCATCCTCTACCAAGAAGAAAGGCAAAGACTTAGCATTCAAGGCTAGCCAAGAGAAGGGCAAAGCAAGAATTGAGTATGAGAGCTCAAGTGATGATGAAGTTGATGATGCAAGTCTTGCTCTCATGGTGAGAAGAACTGCCAAGATGCTAAAGAAGCTCAATAAGAATGGCGTCAAGTTTGATGGGAAGAAAAAGAAGTTCTTCACTAGCACTAGAAGGAAGCCAATCTCTGAGATAGATTGCTATAATTGTGGAGAATTTGGTCATCTAGCACATCAATGCACCAAGCCCAAGAAAGACAAGTACAAGAACAAGTACAAGGGCAAGAAAGATAACTCAAGTAATGAAGATGAAGATGAGAAGAAGAAAAACAAGCCATACAAGAAGAAAGATGGCAAGAAGAAGGATTTCCACAAGAAGAAGAAAAATGGCAAGGCATACATGATCGGTGATTGGCTCACGGACATTGATTCATCTAGTTGCTCATCCGATGATGATAGTGACAACGAGAAGGTGACCGCCATTGTGATTGACTCTTCATCATCTTCACCGACACCACCTCCATCATCCTCTACACACCTATGCCTTATGGCCAAGGGTGAACGAAAGGTATCAATTGATGATGATAGTAGTGGTGATGAACATGCTAACAATGATGATAGTGATAGTGATGATGATGAATATGAATCACCTTCATACGATGATCTTGTTAAATTGCTAAATCAATACACTAAGATTATTAGAAAGACTAGAGCTAAGAATGAAAAGCTTGAAACTAAGAATGACTCTCTTTTAGCTAAATGTGACATAGCAGAAAAGGCTAATGTTGAGCTTAGAGAAGCAAATGATGCTATGTTATCCAAACTCAAGGAGCTCAAATCTTCTAAGAAAGAGCTTAAAGAAAAATATGATAAACTTGAGGGGATACACAATGAGCTCATCACTAGCCACAACATGCTAAAAGAAGAGTATACCAACCTTAAGATTAATCATGATAATCTTGTTATCTCTCAAGAGTTTTTATCCAATGAGCCACATAATGCTACTAACGATGTTGTTAAAATTGATATAGCTACATCATGTGATGATTTGATTATTGAGAGCATTGAGCAAGGTTCTAGTAGCAAAGGCAAGCAAGTGGTTGAGTCCGATAACTATGATGAATATATCAAGATCAAGAATGAGAATGAGAAGCTTAAGAAAGATCTTGAAGAGCTAACAACCACCAATACTATAGTGATAGAGACTCTAGATCATGATGGTGATTTGATTCTTGAGAATGAGAAGCTCAAAGAAGAAAACAAAAGACTCAAGAATGAGAAGAATCATGATGCACTTAAAGAAGAGAACAAGAAGCTTAAGTTGGAGAAAGAACATCTCAAGATTGGCTTGAGCAAGTTCACAAGAGGCAAGCATCTTCAAAGTGAGCTACTCATGAACACCGTCATGAAGATGGATAGAAGTGGAATTGGATATAAGGCAAATCAAGAGAAGAAGGCTCAAGCTCAACAACAACAACACAAGCTAAAGCCAAAGAGGTGTTTTCAGTGTGGACAAGAAGGTTACTTTGCCCATGAGTGTCAAACTCCACCACCACAACCCTTGCCCAAGCATGCTAGACCCTTTGCTTTTAATGCTCATTACATGCTTAGAAAGGACTCTAGTGGAAAGATAAAAGTTATGTTCTTAGGACCTCCCAACAAGAATAGGCCTAAGAAAATTTGAGTTGCAAAGTCACTTGTAGAGAAAGTCAAGGGCCCTCAACAAGTTTGGGTCCCTAAACAAGCTTGATCTCTTGTGTGTAGGTGAACTACAAGACCGGTGGAAGTCATTGGGTAATTGATAGTGGTTGCACACAACATATGACCGGTGATCCTCGTATGTTCACCTCACTAGATGAAGAAGTAGATGGCCAATAAAGAATTACATTTGGAGATAATTCAAAGGGTAAAGTCAAGGGATTGGGCAAAGTGGCAATATCAAATGATCATTCTATCTCAAATGTGCTATATGTTGGTTCCTTGAGTTTCAACTTGCTACCCATTAGACAATTGTGTGATCTTGGCTTCCAATGCTTGTTTACCGAGAAGAAAGTTGTTGTATCTAAGAAGGAGGATGATCAAGTGATATTCAAGGGATTTAGATACAACAACCTATATCTAGTGGATTTCACCTCTAAAGATGCTAACTTGAAGTCTTGAAGACATCCTATTCACCAAAACATCACTTGGGTGGCTATGGCATAGAAGACTTGCTCATGTTGGGATGAGCTCACTCAAGAAGCTTATGAAGAATGAATTGGTGAGAGGGTAGAAGGATGTGAAATTTGAGAAGAACAAGCTTTGTAGTGCATGTCAAGCCGGCAAACAAGTTGCAAACACTCATCCTACAAAAGCTTTCATGTCAACCACAAGAGTGCTAGAGCTCCTTCACATGGACTTATTTGGACCAACAACCTATAAGAGTTTGAAAGGGAATCTTTATTGTCTTGTGATTGTTGATGACTACTCAAGATATACATGGGTGTTCTTCCTTCATGACAAAACCGAAGTGGCATCATGTTTTAAGAAGTTTGCCAAGAGAGCACAAAATGAGTTTGAAGTGAAGCTCAAGAAGATTAGGAGTGATAATGGTAAAGAGTTCGACAACACAAACATTGAAGCCTATTGTGATGAAGTTGGAATCAAGCATGAAGTCTCCGCAACCTACACTCCTCAACAAAATGGTGTAGTAGAGAGAAAGAACCGGACACTCATTACACTTGCAAGAACAATGCTTGATGAGTACAACACACCCGAAGCTCTATGGGTGGAAGCTATCAACACCGCATGCTATGCATCCAACCGCCTATTCCTTCAAAAGTTTCTTGGCAAGACACCTTATGAGTTGCTCAATACAAAGAAGCCAGACGTCTCCTTCTTTAGGGTGTTTGGTTGCAAATGCTACATCTATAAGAAGCGGCAACACCTAGGGAAGTTTCAAAGACGTTGTGATATTGGTTTTCTTGTTGGTTACTCAACAAAGTCCAAAGCATATAGAGTATTTAATCATGCCACCGGCTTGGTTGAAGAAACATATGATGTGGAATTTGATGAATCTAACAGCTCCCAAGGAGCACATGAGAATCTTGATGATATAGGTGATGAACCATTGAGGAAGGCTATGAAGAACATTCCGGTTGGAGACATCAAGCCTAAAGATGATGAAGATGATGTACAAGTGATTAATCCACCTTCTTCATCAAATGTGCCATAAGATGGTGATAAAGATAGCAGAGTAGAAAATAAAGATACTCATGTCTCCCATGATCAAATGGTGGTACAAGCACAAGATGTTGATGCTCCACAACCTCCCCCTCAAGTGGTTGATAGAAAAAATTCACCTCTACTCCAAGCTCATCCACAAGATCTCATCATAGGGAGTCCATCAAAGGGTGTATTGACTCAATCTCAAAAGCTTGCTTCTTTTATAGAACATCACTCTTTTGTCTCTTGTGCTGAACCTAAGAATGTAGAAGAAGCTCTTCAAGATTCTGATTGGATAAATGCCATGCATGAAGAGTTGAACAACTTCGCCCACAATGAAGTTTGGACTCTTGAAGAGCGACCACAAGGTGCAAGAGTCATTGGAACAAAGTGGTTGTTCCGCAACAAGCAAGATGATCAAGGCGTTGTTGTGAGGAACAAGGCAAGACTAGTTGCAAAGGGGTTCTCTCAAGTTGAAGGGTTAGATTTTGGAGAGACCTTTGCACCGGTTGCAAGACTTGAGGCCATTCGTATCCTCCTTGCATATGCATCACATCATGAAATGAAATTATATCAAATGGATGTTAAAAGTGCATTTTAAATGGCTTTATTAATGAACTAGTCTATGTTGATCAACCTCCTGGGTTTGAAGATCCTAGATATCCTAATCATGTTTATAGGTTGTCCAAGGCGCTATATGGGCTTAAACAAGCCCCAAGAGCATGGTATAAGCGCCTTCGGGATTTCCTCATTGAGAAGGGCTTCACCATTGGGAAGGTCGACATCACACTATTCACCAAGAAGCTTGATGGAGAGATCTTCATTTGTCAAGTATATGTTGACGATATCATCTTTGGATCATCAAATGAAGATTCTTGCAAAGAGTTTGGTGAATTGATGTCAAAGGAGTTCGAGATGTCTATGATTGGAGAGCTTACATTCTTTCTTGGTTTATAAGTCAAGCAAATGAGAGAAGGGATTTTCATCTCTCAAAAAAAGTACACCAAGGATCTTCTCAAGAGGTTCAATATGGATGAATGTAAGCCAATCAAGACACCAATGCCATCTAATGGACATCTCGACCTAGATGAGGAAGGTAAAACGGTTGATCAAACTCTCTACCGCTCTATGATTTTTAGCTTGTTATATTTAACCGCACCTAGGCCCGACATCATGTTTAGTGTGTGTATGTGTGCTAGATTTCAAGCTAATCCTAAGGAAGCTCATTTGATTGCCGTTAAAAGAATCCTTAGGTACCTTAAGCACACACCAAGCATTGGCCTTTGGTATCCCAAAGGAGCCAGATTTGAATTAGTTGGCTATTTCGATTTGGATTATGCTGGTTGCAAAGTTGATAGAAAAAACACATCCGGAGGGTGCCATTTGCTTGGTAGATCACTTGTGTCTTGGTCCTCCAAGAAGCAAAATAGTATGGCTTTGTCCACCGCCGAAGCGGAATACATTACAGCGGGTGCTTGTTGTGCACAAATACTTTACATGAAGCAAACTTTGCTAGACTATGGTGTAGTTCTAGAAAAGGTACCACTTTTGTGTGACAATGAGAGTGCGGTAAAGCTTGCTAATAATCTGGTTCAACACTCTCGCTCTAAGCACATAGATATCCACCATCACTTTCTTAGAGATCATGTTGCTAAGAATGATATTTTACTAGAAGGTGTAAGGATCGAGGATCAATTGGAGGATATCTTCACTAAACCGCTAGATGAGGCTACATTTTGTCGGTTGAGGAATGAGCTCAATGTGCTTGATTTTAGCAACTTTACTAGAAAATGAGCTTGTGTTGTCCCTTGCATTGCATTGTAATATACAACATGTTTAATTTTTGTTAATGCATTTAGGGCTTGTCTAACATGGTTAAGATAACCGCCGAAAAGCGTGTGAAGAAGCTTAACCTTGGATCAAACTTGACAAGCAACTAGAATTACTTTCAAGTATTGCATATGCATAAATGTTGTTTTGTCATTTCTCTTCAATTGCCCTTTTATTGTATATTTTCTTAAAAAGAATTATAGCCTAAGGAAAAATATTTTTTAAAAAAAATGAGGGTTTGAGAAAGGTCACTCACATCAGTCCTAATTGGTGTTTATTTGGGTATTATTGAAGTTGGGACTTAATTGAGAACAGGCAGCACGAAGGAACTTTGAAGATTTGCTGGAAAAGAGTGATCGGACGCTGCACCGGATTCTAAAGTCCAGCGTCCGGTCAGTTCACAGGAGGTGAACTATTGCTGCGAAGGAGTGATCGGACGCTGAAACAGTTCTTTCCCTGTGTCCGGTCAGATGACGTCCCTATGTCTGATCAAGCAAAGAAGAAGATCTAAGGATCGACCGGACTCTGGCTGTGCCCGGTCAGTGGTGATCGAATGCGTTCGGTCGTGACTCGAGAGGATTTGGACCTCTCTAGAGTTGACCGGACTCTGGGTGGCAGCGTCCAGTCGTTGCCACCGGAGCATCTGGTCAGTTAATGTAGTGTGGGTTCCAAACTCTATTTCTTTCCTTATCTCTTCTATCACGGGGGCCACCATATAATCCTGTATCCACCGCCGCCGATACTCATCTTGCCCGCGCCGACATCACCGTGCAAAGCCCTAGCCACACCTCCACAGCCACCGTGACCTCTCCGTGCCACATTGCGCCTCCCCGCGCCTACGTGCAGCCACTCGCCCCGCGCACCGCATCCACCGCCGCGTAGCCATGCCCACGCCTCTGCTCTGTGTGCCTGCGTAATCATGCCGCCCCATGCCATCGTGCCCTAACGCCATCACGCCGATCCACCAGCTTCCTCGCCCTACAACAGCACCGTAGTGTCGTGCCCTAGCGCCGCTAGCAACAGAGTCACTGGTACCATAGCTATCATCAACAGTGTCGCCGACCAGTGCAACCCTAACCCTAATTGCCGATTCGGTGGTGCCCGTGATTCGTTCCTCTTCTCTTCGGTCGCCGATTCATCAGGTAGCAAGCCCTTGATTCTATTTTCGTTCCTATTGCTTGCTTCTTAGGGTTTCGTATCTCTAGATGCATATTGAAATTATTCATATATCCGATCTATTCTAACGTGCAGCGAGTCGGTGTTTCTGAGGTTACTTTGGCAGTTGATAGTGAACTCGGGGCCAAGCTCACGAGTATGGATCGAGGCCAAGCCTTAGAAGTGTCAGTGATAGTTGGTTCTTGTCCGTGATTGTAGTTTGTTTTAGCTTCAGCAATGGCTCATGTCAAGAACGCCGGAGGTGGTCCAGGTGATGAGGATCCAAGGCCTCCACCTCGCTTGCCTGCTAATGTGAAAGGCAAGGCGACGAAGAGGATCACGTCAAAGAAGCGGAAGTATGCAGATGCTAATACAGCAAGAGCAGCAGCAGTGGCAGCCGCCACAGAGCATGCAGAGAGAGGAGGTGCTCGGAGTGGAGTTTAGATTGCAGATCAGCTTTCACCAGCACAGAAGGCAGCCATTGAGTAGGTTGAGCGTCGTCATGGAAGTCCAGCTAGGACTATCATACTTGACGGACGACGTGTTGTTTTGGAGGAGACTCAGCCTTAGGGGGAGCCATAGCAGCGGTTAGAGGGTGCTTTGTAGACTCAGGAGGGAGAGCAGGCCGAGGAGACAGAGCCAGCACCACAACTTCGTCGCTCTAGTCATACCCATACCCAGGTGACACCGAGGCCAGAGACACAGCGGAGGGGTTCTCGTCCACCTCCTAGACCATAGGGTCTGCCTCCAATGACTCGTCTAGATTTGAGGGCCGCCATGGCCAAGCAGGTGCAGTAGCTCAGGTTTGTTCAGTTCGAGGACTGGTTCCCACCTAGGAGGGATGAGCATGCTTCGGAGGGCTTCTATACACCACTGCAGGAAGATTTTTATAATGCATATCTTAACAGTGGGGTTGCATTCAGGTCTCAGAGGGGTTGTTCTATTGAGGCCATTGTAGCAGCAACTAGAGAGCAAATTCATCCTCATCTTTCTTACTTGCCAGGGTTGACAGATTTACTTAGATGGATAGGCAGATATGTTCCATCTTGGGTCCATGAGTTCTATGCTACACTTTGGATTGACCCAGCTGACAGGTTCATTTACTTTGCATTCAGAGGACGAGACTACAGGCTGATGAGCTTCAGGGTTAGAGAGATACTCAGGCTTCAAGAGTCACCCATCTGGCTACATGAGGTTTGGTATGGTCATACAGAGCCTCCTAGACACCCTCACGACAGTCTTGTGCCTCCCACAGATCTCATCCGACCTTGCTTCACAGAGCCATTCGGCGAGGGGTCAAGCAGGACACCCAGGGATCTTACTCCTACAGCTAGACTGCTTGATGCTATCATGAGGGGGACCCTGCTACTGAGGATGGGATATCGTGAGGGGTTGACTCGCATTTAGTTATGGCTACTGAACTCTCTGATTCAGCAGACAGTGTTTGACGTATGGGATGTCATTCTTTCTGAGATGGAGGATACACTTGCTGAGGGATTCAGAGGTCACAGGCAGCTGTTGTATGCTCACTGGATTACTTTTCTGATTCATAGGGCAGTCATAGTGAGGCCTCCTGAGATGTTGGCAGAGTATTCAAGAGCTACTACAGAGTTTCTAGCTTACAACTTGACCCAGATGCTTCGCCACAGTGCAGCGAGGGCACCTAGCCAGCCAAGCCATTGCCTAGAGGTGCCAGAGTCTGCAACCCAGCAAGATGAGACTATCAGGGGCATTGCAGCAAAAGAGGGAGTAGCTAGATGCTCAGTAGGAGGGTATGGTCGAGAGCGACCCCAGTGACAGCACAGACGATGACTACCAGGATATCCCTCGGATGCCTCCTCGACGACATGATGGTGAGGCCAGCGGCTCCAGCTCTGCTCCACAGGCACCGCAGATAGACCCCGCTCTACTTGCTATACTTGAGTGGATGAGGCAGGATTAGGCTCGCCAGGCCTAGGAGACAGCAGCTACTCTAGCATAGGTTCAGGCTAGATAGGACGAGTTCCAGCGATAGCAGCAGGCTATCCAGCAGTAGCAGCAGGCCATGCAGCAGCAGCAGCTCCTCATGCAGCAGTAGTTAGTTGGATTCATGCAGCATGTCATCACTGCTATTGGGGCTCCACCGCCACAGCTTACACCTTAGCTCGGCCAGCCTGCCACCACTTCATAGACTCCAGTTGTACAGCCCAGTGGGCTTCAGAGTCAGGGATAAACAGCTACTTAGTTTGCTTCACCTACAGAGCAGGTGTCCTAGTGGTTTGCTTCGCCAGTGATAGCCTAGGGTCCGTAGTTCACACCGCTTCGTAAAGGATTCACATCAGCTCAGACTTCCTCGCTGCTTGTGCCAGATACCCCAGTTTCATGGAGTCTTGGTGCTACCTTTAGTGAGTTGATAGGGCAGCCGACACTACCAGATCTACATGTCCTTGGTCCTTCCATAGTTGCTCCTATTACTAGGACTACAGAGACGCTCCCTTCATCTGTTGCATCATTAGAGCCACCTGCTTCAGTGATACCTGCAGAGTCACAGGCCGCACCAGTACTAGATCCGACCTAGACCGCTTCAGCGTCACTCCTAGCGATAGAAGGTCAGACTGCTCAGAGCTTAGGATCAGATGATGATGCTACCCAGTTCCAGATCACTCATCGCACCTCAGCGCCCGACTCGTCTGCTACAGCCCCACCGATAGACCCTTAGGTTTTGGTGTTTGACGCCAAAGGGGGAGAGGGATTGAGTATGATAGACTTAGGGGGAGCGTTATATCTAAGGGGAGCTTATTTATCACATTTGGTTTTTTATGTGTGAGATACATTATTATGCATTCATGTTTACTTTCATGCATTGAACTACATACGTGTGATCGTGATATTTATGTGATAGTGATATTAATGTGATATTTATGTGATATGTGACATGTGTGTTCTCTACTTTGATCTTTATATATGTCATGTCACTTGGTTATGCTCATTTGCCTTGCTTCCGCGTTTTACTCCGATGCAAATGAGCTTTATTTCTTGTACTCATGCTTATTTCATATCTTTTAAGTACATCATGTAGGCTTGGGTCATATAAGCTTGTCTAATGCTTTTGTTCCTAGTGTCAAAAGCTTATATGAACCAAGCATGTTGAAAACCTCATCTCTTTTACAAACTCGAGGTTGTATTGTCATCAATCACCAAAAAGGGGGAGATTGAAAGTATCTAGGCCCCTAGTTGGGTTTCGATGATTAATGACAATATGAGATTACTTTGACTAACGTGTGTTTTGCAGAGGCAATTAAGTTAGGTCATGGTAATGACAATTGATTGGGCAATCATGATTGTCATGCCCCTACGATGGAAATCATTTCGGTTTTCAAAGGATGGACGACAAGGTTGAGGGTGGACTAGTTCTAAGTGTCGTTTGGTATTGAAGAGACACTTAGAGTAGTTTAGGACTTTGTTTTTCCTTTGGCTGTACTATTAAGGGGGGTATGGATGGGTAGCTTGACCTAGGTGAGTCTAGTGGGTTAGGTGTGGTGCACACTTGTCAAATCTAGCACTAGGTAGCTCCTAAGTAGCCCTTAGATCAATTGGAGCAAACTTCATTCACATATGATTGCGAGTTTGAAGTGAATGGATGGTCAAATGCTGACCGAACGCTGGTTCCGGTGTGACCGGACGCTGGCGTAGAGTCCGGTCAGTTCATTTGATCAAGGTGAAGTCATCTGGATGCGACCGGACGCTGAGTGAAATGTGACTGGACGCTGGGTGCCAGAGTCCGATCAACTCTAGTAAGGTTCCAGAGAGGGAGAATCCTGATCGGACGCGTCCGGTCAGTGCTGACCGGACGCTGGTCAGGTTTCGGCTACTGACCGGACGCTGAGCAGCAAAGTTACCAGACGCTGGGTGCCATAGTCCGGTCAACATCAGTAAGGTTCTAGAGAGAAGTTTTTGTGACCAGACGCATCCGGTCAGTGCTGACCGGACGCTGGTCAGTGTCCGGTCACAACTTAACTGCTCGGTTGCGGGGAGAACTGACCGGAGCATCCGGTCACCCACAGTGGCACATAATAGTTCATTTTGAATGAGGGGCTATAAATACTTCCTCTATTCACTCAAGGGATCACTTTTACTCATTTCAACAGCTGAGAAACACCTTTGAGAGTGCCAAGGAGAGCAAGGTCCTAGTGAGGTGATTGAGATTTGAGAATTCAAGAGAGAGGCCTCATTAGTGAAAAGAGAGTAGCAAGTGTGCATCCACTATTCTCATTAGGCTTGTTGTGGTCAAGTGAGAGTTCTTGATTGTTACTCTTGGTGATCGCCGTCACCTAGATGGCTTGGTGGCGATTGGGAGTTTGGTGATCATCCGGCGGAGCTTGTGGATGACCTGACTCAAGTTGTGAGCGGTTGTGGGTGATTCACCGCGATGGAGTGTCAAAGAATCAACCCATAGAGAGCACTTGATCCTTGCGCGGATCAAGTGGGAGCTACACCCTTGCGCGGGTGCTCCAACGAGGACTAGTGGGGAGTGGCGACTCTCTGATACCTCGGCAAAACATCACCACGTTCCTCCTTCTCTCTTTACTCTAAGCATTTAGTTTGAGCAATTCAATTCTTGTCTTTACATTCCTAGAATTGCCATGCTAGAGTAGGATTGGAACTTATGTTGCAAAACTTTTGTGCAGTAGAACATTAGAAACACTTTCTAGGCACAAGGGGTGAAGTGGGCTAAGTGTAGGGTTTAATTATTGCAAAGAATTTTAGAATTAGCCCAATTCACCTCCCCCCTCTTGGGCATCTTGATCCTTTCACAATGGAGGATAGACTATGCAACTCCCGAGGGGCTGGTGTTACTCGGAGACATAATGGGGTGGTTCATCCACTGGCACAAACGGGACAATATATTGACTGCTTCTTCGCCGCATCCCCCTCTCCTAAATTTGGAGCAAGTTGTTGAGGTTGGGGAGATATTTTCACCGTCTCATGACCACCACATTCCTGAGATGCCACATTCTTCCCCGCCTCCTAGCGAGCATGTGCCTGATAAGCCATAACCTTCTCCAGCTCGTACCGAGCAAGTGCATGATGAGATGCCACAGTCTTCTCAACAAGCACAGTCGATACATGAACAACGAGTGCCTCCTGAAGAAGGTGATGCACATGAAGATGAGGAAGTGCCTGAATGGGAACTTCGAAAGAAGCATCCAATCACCATAAGACCAATTTATGTTCCGATGAAAGACGTCTCATCGATGCACAAGTGGTATTCCCATGACCAGTTCAAGCCTGAGAACCAAGTTAAAAAAGTCCCATCACGGGCTTCTGTGGAGGCCGTCACTAGCAAACTCCACCAAATAGCAAAGCAGTATTCAAATGTTGATGCCATCAAATGGTCAAAGGATTGCCCAAAAACATATGAAAGAGGAAAGCCCTTCCTACCAAACCGGGACATACAGCGCCTACCACTTGGAATGAGAAGGTTCCATGATTGGTACTTGCGTGTTCTCCCAACGAGCATAGACCTCGTACAAGCATGCTTTCCCACCGGCATATTTGGAAGCCCAGTCGGGAAAATTGTCTTTGACTTCAATGACATGCAGACATGCTTTCACCTCGAAGCAATGGAGATGAATCTAATTTGCACGTGGTGCCTATAAGTCCTTGTCCTCCCGATATGATATGAATGTAATCTTTGAATTTTATTGTAACTAACCCACGCCGTGATTTGTAGAATGCAAGTGCACATTGTAAAACAAATGCCAAGTGTGAAAGCCGGGTATATATACCCTCAAGCTATAGCACAAACAAATTTTAATTACCCTAAACAGTGGAAACTGGATGACAAAAAGCTAGCTGCTAGAAAGATCCTTCGGGAGAAAGAGCACATCCGTACGAAGAAACTAAGGGAAGAGTCTCTTAAGGTTTCGGCATATATTGCCCTAGCTTTTAAAATTCTCCAACATCACTCTACTATATGGCTACCATACAACTTCGAGTAAGTTCAACTCTATACTTAAAGCTTTGTTCGATATATTTTATTCAATGCAAAAGAGCTTATCTACTTCTATGATTAAATCCATGCAGCAACCACTGGATTTGTATAGGCGTCGATGTTGGAAGGAGCATGGCATGGGTCTTTGATTCAATAGATAGGGACCCGGTGACATACAAAGACTTCATATCGATTCTCAAGATGTATACATATCGACAATCCTCATTAGCTTATATGTTTGTATACATACTTGTAACGTTCACTTTTGGATATTAACAAATTGTATTTGCTAAAATAATTCGAACATGGCATTTAGGTTCTATGTCACTAAACATCACGGAAGGCATGATCCAGTAAGGAAGGAAAAGCTGGCTATAAAAACACTATGAGCGGTAAGTGTAACTTACTTCTTCAGTACTCCATTACATGACTGTCAAAAGCATTACTTAACATTTCCATATGCAAAACACACAGTGCCCCAAGCAGAAGCCTAGGAGTGTACATTGTGGATACTATGTATATTCTATGATGAGTAACACTGGTGCCTACAGGAGACACCCCTTAAGGGTAAGTTTGAACCTCTTCACCCGTAGTATAAAAACTTCGTACATGGTATGAAATACTGAACCGAAACTTGTTCTCTTGTAGTGGAAAGAAGAGAAAGAAATGAAAAGAGACCCATACAAGGATGACCAACTCTTAGAGCTCGTCGGCGACCTTTGCAACTTCATATTGGACCAGATTGTACACGTCAAATGCACCTACCATGACCGAGAGTTTGACTTAGGTAGAAATCCTCAGTACCAACACCTTCGTGAGACTGAAAGGCTAGCTCTAGGACATTGATAACAATGCGTATGGAATTTGACATTGGGTTTACCTTGTGAATTATGTCTATTTAATGATGGATTGTATATATTCTTGTGAATTGGACTTGTAATTGTAGTTTATATAATACTCTTGTGCTTGTAGTTTATATAATACTCTTGAGCGAACGCGGTTCGGAATGTTGGTCGTGGGGCGTTCGGCAGGACGTTGAGCGAACACGGTTCGGAACGTTGATCGCTCACTCGCAACGCGAACGCGGGAATACGCGGAAACAAATAGGGCGGTTCTGATCGAATTTGAATTGTAAATACGCGGAAACATACTGTAGGGGCGGTTGTAGATTGAACCGCCCCTACAAACAGGTATTATAGGTGCGCCCCTATAAATCGATTTGTAGGGGCGGTCTGAGAACCGCCCCTACAAATGCATGATTTGTAGAGACGGTTTGATAGGGGGCGCCCCTACAAATAGTCTTGAGCCGCCCCTACAAACCCTTTATGTAGTAGTGTGATGAAGGGGAAGCGCAGACAGGCCGCGCTTCTCATTTCTGTGACTAGCTTGCTCGCCGCGGCGCTCTTGCGGGTCCACGCTTTGGCCAAGACGTGCGCACCTACTGACAAGGCATCAGGGTTGCTCCTGGGGTTTCTGCACGTCATCTTGATGTCTGCCGTGCAGTTGTTTCAAGTCTGCGCCATGGCCGCGTTCTACTACTAATGCAAGGGGAGCACCGAGGCATCTGCGGCGGAGTACCTCATGGTGTCTACAAAGGACCAATTTGTTGCTGCTTGAATATTAATTAGCTATATTCTATCAACCTTATATGCACTGTGTGCATAGCCATATCCTGTTAATATTGATGTTTCTTGACTAACTGGTAGTCAAGGGGCTGCTTCCACCGTATGTAATACTCCTCGTTTCACCGTTTCGTTTCATTTGAGAATTCACATCGTGGATGTGATGTAAGAATAAGAATATGTGCAGTTTCATGAATTTTCTGGAGGGCAAAAGGTCATGAATGTATGTACAACATCATGATTCTAATCAGAGCAAGTGACCAAAGTGCACGCCAATTATTAAATATCATACACCCACACCTTGTCCAAATCTCACATCATAATTCCTGTTGACATCAAAATTAATGATTAGGAAGTTCAAATTCGAATTGGGAAATAAAGTGTTAGCAAAAAGCAACAAAATTAGGCCAAAACTACAAGTTCCAGGGAGGCACTATTCACTGGCTGGCACAGCTAAAACCGGTCTAGGACAGTTTCTCTAGTCTTCGGCCACAGCCCCGTAAAAACCAGTCCAGGCCGGTTTTGAAAGTTTGTGTCTAATTCATCCCTAATTTGATGGGAACTCATCACACAATCTCATTAGAAACATGCAAATCTCATGTGGGACAAGTATTCTCTATCGGGATAAGACTACCCTCTCTCTATATATCAAAGGATCACGCCCGATAGATGTTAACCATACACAATTGCTCAAAAAATCATTTTACTATCCTCTTCTCCTACCTTAGCTTTTTCAATACCCTCGCTATCTGAAAGACCAGAAACGATGACCAAAGGGGGAGGGGGTGAATGGGAGTCAATATATTAAAATTCTTCTCCGGGAGAGAGCTTGGCCTATATCCCCATTTTCCATGAAATTGCATTCCGATTTCTAACCGCCATGACGAGACTATAGATCTAAAGGACGGTGATAGGAAAGCCAAAACATGAAGCAAAAGCGAAAACAACTCAGAACAACAAAAGATTGGAAGTTAGGATCAGAAGTTCCGATGCATGTCGGGAGTTCCAACGCACGTCGGAAGTTCCGATGTTAGAAGTTGTGTTGGAAGTTGACGTTGAAAATTGTGTTAGAAAGTTTCGAGACAGTCCAGAAAACAGCATTGAGAACAAGAGAGAAAAATTCAAAACTCGATCAAACGAACTCTAAAAAATCCAAAACTTTGCACACAATTTCTCAAGCCTGTTTAGAAGCTATCCCCAAGAGCTAAAGTCAAAAAGATTAAAGCATGATCAGGAAATTCAAAAGCTCACTCTCAAACTGGGGTTTTCATAATTTTCTTGAAACCGAGGGCTCGTGGAAAATTTGGTTGAGGAAAAGCCTAAGCATGTTTCCAAGAACTCATAGCACCTAGAAAGCATAAGAAATCAACCCAAAAACCTTAGCTCAAAGATCCCCAAGAATTTCATCAAAAGAGCAAGAATTGTAAGATTTGAGGCTTGGAACCAAAAGCTTTGAAGCTGGACTTCAAGACATGATCCACATATGTTCCAACAGTCCCAAAGTCTCACAACAACATGCAAAAGACTCCGCCAAACCAGCAGCACAAAAATCACCAAAAACATGACAACGAAAATCTCCAAAAAAGTGAAATTTCAGATTTGGGGGAGGAGCTAGAACAAGTGATGTACGAATTTGATCTCTTGGTTACTTCACAATGAAAGAATACAAGCCACTCCTAGCAAATCTAAAAGCTTGGATGGCGAAAAGCTCAATCAAAGAGCCACTCCTCTGACCCACTATTCCTCCTAGCCTTAACCAAAAGCTATCAACGAGAGCGTGAATCAAAACAATCAACAAAAACTAAAATCTATTTACAAACAATATTTTGAAAAAAGAAAAACCCAAATGTTATAATAATAAAAAAGCTAGCTAGGCGTGCTATTTGCGTGGACCATATTGCTAGTTATTATTAAGAACTAAGAGGGTCAGGATTTAGCGTTCTAGGATCTAGAGGCGATTTGACTTTTATTCACGAAAATTCCTGGAAACTACCCCAGAAATAGACCTTTTCCTTTTTTTTAAACGTGCACTTATGCGCATGTTTCATTAAGAGGAAAGAGATTGCACTGTTACAGAGAGCTACTCCCTCTGTTCTTAAAAAAACGATTCTAGGTTTTGGATAAATCAAAACTTTTTAAATTTGATCAATTTTTTAAGAAAAAATATCTATATTTATGTATCCAGTTGTAAATATTATCAATTTAACGATTTTTATTTGGTATCTTAAACATTTGTATTTTTATAGATTTGGTCAAACTTAAAATTGTTTTACTCATTAGGAAGCGATAATTGTTTTTTTAGAATGGAGGGAACAGAAACACGAGAGGCGAGTCACAGTTGCGAATGCCAAGACACCCCAAGAGATGAACTTCCTACGCCCTACAGCCAGGGTTGGACGAAAAGCTCGTGGCTCGCTCGGCTCAGTGCTAACTCAGCTCGACTCGACTCGGACTCGGCTCGGCTCGTTTACTTTTCTTCACAAGTCGAGCTAGCATTTTAACTCATTAAATTAATGAGCTAGCTCAAGCTAGCTCGCCTAAACAAGCCAAATACTTTGTAGTTCTACAACAAAAACTAGTAACAACTAAGCTTAATTCTATATTACATGTATGAGATTGGAGTCTAGAATACATGTATGATATGCATTACACTTATTTATTTACTTGTCGTGATGTATGCATAGAATAAATTAGTATCTATAGTTATATGCATTGGTTGCAATAGTTAACGAGCCAGCTCATGAGCCAAACGAGCTGGTTTGCGAGTTAAATGAGCTGAGCAGAGCTAGAGTTTATCTCGTTTACTTAACGAGTCGAGTTGAGCCAGGTCGTTATCGTAACGAGCTATAACGAGGAGCGCGTCATAACAAGTCGAGCTGGCTCGTTATCCAACCCTCTACAGCTACAGAAATGATGTTTAGAATATAGACTTTCCCCTGACCCTCCTAGTCATAACTCATAAGTCATAAGCGCGTTATGCAACTTCCACCGATATTTCAGATTTTCAGAAATAATGGCTACGCCTACGCGTAACATGGCCTATACCAATGTGCTGACTGCTGACTCTTTCTCACAACGGCGACCTTTTATATTCGACCGGCACTTCGGCATCAAATTTTTCTATAAGGTTGCTTTGTCCAAGCATGCTTCTTTACTCAACCATGCGCTTATAACCTGTGATACACTCCTCCAACTTTGTTCTCATCACCTTCTATTCGACCTTTGTCCATCTCTCTAGCTAGCTAGCTAGCTCCAGCCTTCAGCCATGGCAACCGGGCAACAAACAAGCTCGACCCCATCGTTCTTCAACTTCCTGAAAGAAGGCCTGCTCCTCCCTAGCCACAACCGGAGGCTCTTCGCAGCTGTCTTCACAATTATCGCCGCCTCCACCTGTCTCGTCCTCCTCGGCAACGACCTCGCCGTCCAGCCCCTCAGAGACGAGTTTGACCAGGACACAAAGGCGCTCCACAGCATCGATCCCAGTAGCCCAGCAGGCATTCTTCAACTCGTCCAAAAGACCAAAGATGACGCCCGGGCTCTCTTGCTCACCAGCGCAGCCTATTTTCTGTTTGGCGCCATCACCAGATCAGCCATCCAGGTCGTCGTCCTCTTTGCTGCCGTCGTGACATACTCCGGTGAGCTGCACACCTTTGGCTCGCTCCTCGGCAAAGTCAAGGCACAGCTGAAGGGCCCCGTACTCACGCTCGCCTTCGTCTACGCACTGGAGATCGCCTATGTCGCGCTTCTTGCTGCCATGTCCGCTCTGCTCATGTTCCTCAAGATCAAGAAATACTTCGTGTTGTTAACTGTGGGGTCGCTGCTCTTCCTGGTTCCCGTCGTCTTCCTCGTGTACTTATCCTTCCTCTGCTCCCTGAGCGTCGTCGTGGCAGTGGCCGAGCCCGGTTGCTATGGCGCTGGCGCTCTTGGGCGGGCGTGGCGGCTGTTGAAGGGGAAGCGCAGAAGGGCCATGCTTTTCATTTTTGTGACTTCCTTGCTCGCCGTTGCCTTAACTCCTATCTACACTCTGGCCAACAGATGCGCACTTAGTAACATGGGAGAAGGGTTGCTCCTGGGGTTTCTGTACGTCATCATGATGGCCGCCGTGCAGGTGTTTGCGGCCTGCGCCATGACCGCGTTATACTACGAGTGCAAGGGGAGCACCCAGGCATCGGCGGTGGAGTACGTCAAGGTTTCTACCAAGGAGCAAGTTGATGCTTGATTATTAGCTACTCTATTCTGTCAACCTGATGTGCATTGTGCATATATCCTGTTAATATCGGTGTTACTTGACTAGATCGAAGTCAAGGGCTTGCTTCCACCATATGTAATACTCCCACTTCTCTCCCTTTCATTTCATTTTTCGTGGATGTGATGTAAGAAAAAGCACAAGTGCAATTTCAATAATTTTCTAGAGGGGAAAAGGTCATGAATGTACAACAGCACGACTCTCTATTTAAAGCAAGAGTGACCAAAGTGCACCCTAACTATAAGGTCCGGTTTGGTACAACTTTTCCAGCAGCTCTGGTAGCTGTTGAAACAGTTCCTCAAGTGAAATTCCTGAAAATCTGTTCTTAGAAGGGGTGGGTACTGGATGGAGCTG
The DNA here is from genome assembly GCF_019320115.1 of Miscanthus floridulus. Taxonomy (NCBI): domain Eukaryota; kingdom Viridiplantae; phylum Streptophyta; class Magnoliopsida; order Poales; family Poaceae; genus Miscanthus; species Miscanthus floridulus. The sequence goes on from NC_089598.1 coordinate 85,270,156, forward strand.
AAAATACTACCTTCTCCTAACTTCTCTTTTAGATCTACTATATGAAGTTTTACCAAACATTTTTTTCAAAACAGTTTTTACTCCATCAGTGAAGTTGCTCATAGAGAAAGGAAACAAAAGGCACACCAACGAAATAGAGCACCTAACGTGGCCTAAATATCATCGGCAGTGCTAGAGCCCAGACGTACGGACGCCAGCGCCTGCACTCCGTCTCCCCCCCCCCCCCCCCCCCCCCCCCCCCGCGTCCGACTGCACGTGGGGAGTCCCTGCTCGCGGCCCCCTCGCTTCTCACGCGCGCGCACGTGGCCAGTTGGGGGGGGGGGGTGGATGCCCAGTCAGCGCCAGGAGGAGGTGGAGACACCAATGCGAAGGTGAGGCAGTAGAAAAGCGAGAAGACGGAGATGCAACCCCGATCTACTTTTGAAACATCCAGATGCAATACTTGCAACATACGTCTGAAGGCAGATGAAACGCGTGAAACATGCATCTGAAACACTAGCTGCAACACCAGATCTACTTTTGAAATATCCAGATGAAACACTTGCAACATATGTACAAAAACAGCATGTGTATGAAACGCTAGCAAAAAACACCTGAAAGCATTTCATATGTGTAAAAACATATGCAACATCTAGATGAAACACTTGCAAACATACGTCTGGAAAATGAGATGAAACATTTGGAACATACACTTGAAACATACGTGTATAGCCACTGCAACATGTGCAACATTCCGATCTACTTTTATAACATCAAGATGAAACACTTGCAACATCTAGATTGAAGGGGACCGTGACGCCTAAGAGGGGGGGGGTGAATTAGGCAACTTAAAAATCTAACTCTAAACTATGGCCTCTTTTTCTAACCTTAGCAAAACCTATGCAAAGGATAAACTATCTAAATGTGCAACTACGGTTTTGCTAGTGTGTTGCTATCTCTACCGCAAAAGGAGTAATACAATCAATGTTAATGCGGAAGCTAAAGAGCAAGGTAGAGATATGCAAACTCTCGTCGACGACTCCGGTATTTTTACTGAGGTATCGAGAAGCGCGCAAGCTTCCCCCTAGTCCTCATTGCAGCCCCTCACAAGGAATCCCTCGCAAGGGCTAAGCTCCCGGTCGGGTAACTCCATGAATAGCATCGAGCCTTCCCCACGCGCAAGTGGGTCTTCGACGTGCCTTTCGGCAAGCCTCTCCCGGATGCTCCCCGTTGTCTTCACTATCAAGCTTCCGGCCGAAACGCCGCGGGCCTTGTTCCCTCCGGTACACGGTGGCGGCCACACCACAAACGCGGTTGGTGTGATCTCGCAAGACTTCAAGACCCTCCGATGTACAACAATGGTGCTCGCAAGCACCGAGTGGTAAGAGGTATTCAAACCTCACTAAACACTAGGCCTAAACCTATAGCAAGCGCATAAGCGGTGGTCTAATCAACCTAAGCATTTCGCAAAGCACCTACGCTAATCACCTAATGAAACACTAAGCACTATGCAAGTGGAGATCACTAAAATGGTGTATCAACACCCTAGATATGTTTTCTCAGCTCCACACCTTCCAAATGACCGGTTGGGGGTTGTATTTATAAGCCCCACTGAGAAAGAACCCATTGGGGACGAAATCCCGCTTTTCTGCTACTCACCGGACGCTAGAGTCGTCCTGATCGGACGCGTCCGGTCGTCCTGATCATTGGAGCAGCGAACAACTGATCGGACGCTGCCAGCGTCCGGTTACTTGCACCGGACGCGTCCGGTCGCAAGTTCGCCGCTCTGGAACCTCTCTGTACTTGATCGGACGCTGCTGTCCTGCGTCCGGTCGGTTTGCCGCTAGCGTCCGGTTGCTGCTGTTGTTGCCGAGCCTCTGATCGGAGCGTCCGGTCGCTTTTTGTCAGCGTCCGGTCCAGCATCCGGTCGCTGCTGTGAGCTATTCGTGATCTTGCGTGCGGCTTGGTTCCTATCTTCATGCTTGGACTTTGCTTGATATCTTGGGTCTTCTCTTGTGCTCCTAAGGTCTTGCTTGAGGTGTTGATCATCGGATCATCACGTCGCCTTTGTCCAAGTCACGTCTTGCATCCTATTGAACTACAAAACAATCACTTGCAAATTCATTAGTCCAATTTGGTTGTGTTGGTCATCAAGCATTTGATGTCATCAACATTTGGATACTGCTTTGCAATTTGGTGGAGTTTGCTAGTTACGACCTCCTCAGAACCCCGTGATGGGACTTGTTTAACTTAGTTCTCAGGCTTGAACTGGTCATGTGAATACCACTTGGACACCGACAAGACATCTTTCACCGGAACATAAACTGGCCTTATGTTGATTGGAATCTTCTTTCGAAGTTCCCATTCAGGCACGTCCTTGTCTTCTTGTGCATCACCATCTTCAGGAGGCACTTGTTGTTCATGTATCGGCTGTGCTTGTTGAGAAGACTGTGGCATCTCATCATGCACTTGCTTGGTACGAGCTAGAGAAGGTTGTGGCATCTCATCAGGAACATGTTCGCTAGGAGGCGGGGAAGAATGTGGCATCTCAGGTACGTGGTGGTCACGAGACGGTGAAAATATCTCCCCAACCACAACAACTCGCTCCAAATTTGGGAGAGGGGGAGGCGGCGAAGAAGCAGTCAATATAATGTCCCGTTTGTGCCAGAGAATGAACTACCCAATAACGTCTCCGAGTAACACCAGCCCCTCGGGAGTTGCGTAGTCTATCCTCCACTACATGAACTCGGGCTTCACGGTATGCACCTCGACCCTAGTGTAGTCCGGCGATATCTTATTATTGTGGTGTAAGCCACCAGGAGGATGTGCCACACCTGTTGCCACCTCCATCATAGTGTTCTGTCGGCCGCTGAGAAACACCAAGGTGCAACTAGTTGGTTCCCGTATGCGATTGACGGGGGTTGTGGCTGCAGTGGAACCTTGGCTGCTAGGAACTTTCAGAGGGCTGTCAACTAATACCAGTTCTCCCAGCGACGTCACTAATATCCGTGGCTCCATAGACAGTCCTTGCTCCTCCAGCGCCTTCGCAACTAGAGCCTTCACTTGGAGCTCAAGACTAGTCTCCCGGTCTCGGCCATGTTTCTTGTACATGTGCCTATCATCTTCGAATCCTTGCTTCCAGGTCATCCTTTTCCCTAGCCCCCTGGTGCGGCCTGTGTGCCCCTTGTTTCCCAAGCCAAGGCTAAGCTCATCCCTCTCTCTGGAAGGATTGAAGGAGCCCTTCTCCTTGTCTTCAGCATATTTCAGTATCCTTAATACCACCTCTTGGGTCTCCGGCTTATTAAACTTAAGATTACTACCGGATGATTCTGTACTCCTCGCATATATCTAGTTCCTTGAGCGTACCTTTAGATTCGTCACATCGATATTCCCAGCAGCTGTGGCCTCTTCGTCCATCTTCCAAAACTGCTCTTCCTTGGCATAGTAGCCATCGGGGCCTAGATGATGGTGGTATTTGTTCCTCTTCGCCAGCTCGGTGTCATGGGCACTGAGCTCCAATGCCTTCAATGAAGTCTTCTGAGCCACAAGCTCCTCCCATTGACTAGGAGTTATTTTGCTGAACTCTTTGAAGGGAGTTAACCCCTTTTGGATATACTTTGTGTTGAGCTCCGACCTCTAACGTCGGAATACCTCTCCTATCATCCTGAAAGTATTTTTTTACTAGTTCGTGCTTACCCTCCAGAAATCTAAAATTGACCCTTAGGTGCCTATCCCATAGTTCATTCTTTTTGTTCTCTGGTACCTCTTTCCAGTTAGGGATTGCTGGGTTCAATTTATCTCTTACTAGGGCCCCGATCGCATTACGGAATCGTCCTCTTAATTCCTTCGGCTCAAGGACCTCCCCTGCTGGCCCGACCTCCGTTATCACATAGCATGTCTTATCTGGATATAGATTTCCTTTTCTATCCCCTCGTTTCCTCTTAGGCTTGGTAGTCATTGTTGTGTCTTCAGGTTGTGGAGCAGAGGCATCGTGATCTGTCTCTGTGGCTGTTGCCTCTGCTCTTCTTTCCTCTACTCCGTCTTGTCCAGTGAGATGTCACAGACGTCGACGTCGTCTTTTCCGAGTTTCAGGAGGGACCTGTATATACGATAGGTCAAAGTGTTAGCAGAGGTAACACAGCCAAAGCTTTAGCAAAATTTACAAGCTAAGGCTTTTTCCCTACCTCCTCGTTTGGGTCAAAGTCCTTGTCCAAATCTTCCTCCATTGGCCTCCTTCTGGCTTCACGTGGGAAAGGATCCTCGGGACTTACATATCCCTCTTCTGAGTCATCATCAGCATCATCCTCTTCTTCTTCGCCTTCAGCAGCCTCTCCTTCGGGGCCTTTCTCCTCGTCACACTGCTCCTGAGTAAGCATCACTTCTAGATCATTTTGTACCTCCTTATTGAACTATTCCTGAGTAAGCTGGTCCTCTAGTGCTTGGTCCTCAAGGGTTGGCTGCTCATCATGCTCGGGGCATCGGGCTGCACTGTCTGGTGTCCACGACATTATTTCGCGCTTTGTTCTAATAGATGCAAGAAAGTGTGCTTTAGGTACACGAGAAGGTATAAGAAATAAAAAAGGTCTATAAACCAAAGTAGTCCTATAAAACAACAATATATAAAAAAACGAGAAGTAGCAGTGGTAGAGGCCTCAGAAACATGTCAAACATCATCTGATCTTGAACTTGGAGCATCAAGGCATCATAATAGAGAAGAGAGGAGAAGGTAATGTAGGGGCGGCTGCTAATGATGTTAAGTTCCTCACAAGTTCTTGATCATCAGCTCATATTCCATATAATGTATGGACTTGGACAATTTCATCATCGGCAAAACAAAGGAGAGGAGAGGAGAGGGGAGATTTGGCAAAAAAAAGCAGGTGCTGCTTCCAAAACATAGAGGATAGAAAAGGTGGCAACAAATAGAGGAGAGGGGAGATTTGGCAAAAAAAAACAGGTGCTGCTTCCCAAAAAAAGCAACATGACAATGTAAGAACATCATATGCTTAATATCTTCTGAACCTGATAAGCAGATCGGACAATCAGAAGTAGTAGACAGTAGTAGTAGGAAAGTAGTAGAAGTAGCAAAAAAAGCAACAACTGCTTAGGAGAGGAGAGGAGTAGAGTGGAGTAGAGGAGAGTAGTAGTAGAAGAGGAGTACAGAGAAGACAGCAAGTACAGAGAAGATTAGTAGCCACCGGCCACAATAATATAAACAAACAAGTGCAAGGCTGCAAGCATACAAATGACAATGTAAGAAGAATAATATAAATGCAAGGATTATTTCTACTCAGCAGATATTTATTCCCAAAAAAATGAAACTAGATGAATCGAAGTCCCACTAATTAAACAAACAAGTGTAAGGCTGCAAGCATACAATGAAAGAACAGCTAGGATTAATGAGCTAATGAGCTGTTGCAAATGGCAGGAAATGAGTACCAACAGTTCACAGATGGAAAATAATACTATTAAGAATGTATAGAAACATCATTGCAAAGTGCCTTAGGTCTCAATTAATAACCCAAGTTCTTATCAAAGCTACTAATCAGTCCACAGATACCATTAGGAAATAGTGCTAATTAGACAGGGAGGATGCACTGAGAGGGTGTACTGATTATTAGCTAGCAAAAATTGCAGACAATAATCGTAAGTAAGGTGCGGCTGCCGCACCTAAGGGTGCTCCTCCTGCGCCTAAAAATCTAACATCATTGACCTAAGGCACTTTGCTCAGTGTGAATCAAAATGGGCATGAACATCATGTATAGTTCCCATTACTCTAGGCACTTTGCTCAGCGTGTAAAAATCGAAATAGCCATCATCATGTCCAAGATAAGCATTAACAGCTTCTACAATTGGAAGCCTGTTTCAATTTTGAGCAGCAAGCAGCAAGCAGAGCGGAGTAGTGGTGGATCCAAATTGGGGCATCCAATTGTACAAGCATGCCCAGTTGTACAAGCATGCCCAGGAGTAGTAAGAGGAGTAGTAGGAGTAGTAAGAGCAGTGGAGTAGTAGTAAGAGTAGTAGTGTAGTAGTAAGAGTAAGAGTATAAAGTAGTAGCAAGGATAGTTAAGTAGTAGTATAGAGTATCAGCAGCAGTTAAGTAGTACAGAGTAGTAGTAGTATAGAGCAGTGGCAGTAGTTATGTAGTAGTAAGAGAAGTAGTAGGCACATATCTAGTTAACTTTGTAGTAGTAGAGTAGTATAGAGAGTAGTACGAGTAAGAGTAAGAGTAAGAGTACAGACAATAGCATCAAAGCAAATACAGTGTATGTATAATACGAGAAGAAGCTGATGCAAGTGTGCAACCAACTGGAGGAAGAAGCTGCAAGTCTACCAAGAAGTGTTGATGTTGCATCAAGAAACAGCCATGAAAAAGAACCAAAAAGACAGAGAAAGAGTGGTAACATAGAAGGACTGATGGAGATATCTTATTCATGTAACTTGCTACTGGCAACCTGCTGGTACATAGCTAGGGTAGTTTACCAAGAATTGTTTAGTCGACTAACAGTAGTTAGCTTGGAGCTTTAGGCCGAGATACAGCAACATATGACTTCTTAATCTAATGCTATTTTTTCTATAATGTGCCAGTGATCCATTAAGTTTGTTTATAACTTATTAAAAGCAGCCATTGTTGTTATTACATTACTATGGAGAATAGAAGATTGAGTCTGTTAGTATCACAAACATAATTTCAATTCCAGTGCTTATTTCACCTTGAGCACACAAAAGGTTGACTATTAATTTGCACCGTTCAAATATAAGTGTTTAAGCTTTTATATTTCTACTTGTTGCATAGTTCAAATATAAGTGTTTATGTCTCAATCCCTGCCATATCTGAGCACAAGGTTTGAAATGAGGGATAGAGAGGAGCAAAGGATTTATCTCTCACAGTTACAGAGTGGCATGTGCTAAAAGTAGTAAGCATCAAGACAGTTGAAAGTATGCAGTGTAAGTGTTTATGTCTCAATCCCTGCCGTGGAGCCCAATCAAAACCAAACACAAAACATAGAACTTTGACATGCTAGGTGTGGAGGACAATCACCTAAATCAAAATTGTCAACTAATACAGTCAAGCAAGTATCATAGTCCAGCAAGTAATACAACTTTACTATCATAGTCCAGCAAGTAGCACAAGTTTTCATTAAAAAAAATATAGTCAAGCCAGCATACTAGAACAATGCAAGAACCTACCACAAATCATATTATGTCATACTGCAAATAAGAAATAACATGTGTACTTGCTGATAAAAAACAAATAATTAAGTTTTACTATAGTATATAATCCAGGAAGTCAGAACAGATCAGTAAAGAAATAATTCTGTACTCAAGCAGTATACTAGAATAATTCAGTGATAATCCAGTGGATAGTCAAAATGCACAGATCAGGGATAGTCCAGGAGACAGCCACCACCCGCAACATTGCAAATATCATCATCATAACTAGCATGCAGCATACCTTCGTCACCGGTAGGCTTAGGTCCTGGGGCGGGCGACCTACACAGGGGAAACTCCCTGCACGAGCTGTCCTAGGGCGGCCGGCCGGCGGGGGCCAACCACCAGGGAGCGGGCAGGCGTCGGCGGTGGGGTCAGAAACCCTAAGGCGGGGAGGAGCAGGCGCGTGGGTGCGGGGAAGGAGCAGACACGCGGGGGCGGAGATGGGGCACGCGGGTGAGGGGAAGCGGCCGGCCGACGGGGGCCAACCATCGGGGAGCAGGCGGGCGTCAGCGGCGGGGTCAGAAACCCTAGGGTGGGGAGGAGCAGGCGCGCAGGTGCGGGGAAGGAGCAGGCGCGCGGGGGCGGAGATGGGGCGCGCGGGTGAGGGGAAGCGGCCGGCCGGCGGGGGCCAACCACCGCGGAGCGGGCGGGCGTCGGCGGCGGGGTCAGAAACCCTAGGGCGGGGAGGAGCAGGCGCGCGGGTGCGGGGAAGGAGCAGGCACGCAGGGGCGGAGATGGGGCGTGTAGGTGAGGGGAAGTGGCACGGGCCGGCGTCGGCGGGGCAGCCTGACGGCGTCGGAGGAGAAGAGAGCGCCCAAATGAAGACAACACCCGTGCACCCTCGTATATATAGACAGGATGATATGTAGGGACGGTTTTTGATCCAGCCGCCCCTAGAAATGCATTTGTAGGGGCAGTTCCTGATCCAGCCGCCCCTACAAATGTATTTGTAGGGGCGGTTCCTGATCCAACCGCCCCTAGAAATATATTTTTATTTTTTAAATTGTTAATTCTGTATTATAAAAACAATTGTGTATATATAAAACAATTGTGACCAAAATAAAAGTAATATAAAAACAATTGTGTATATGCACAAATATAATATTTTGTATTATTATATATATGAAGAAATATATATATATATATAAACGATTGTAGTCAAAACAATATAGAAAACAAAAAAAATTATAAATTTGAATTTTAAAACTTCGACTACAATTTTATGACTTTAAATTAAATAAAATGAAAATGTTGTAAACATAAAAGTTGTATAACTCATCGACATGTACAACTTTTATTTTGGTCATCTTGTCATGTGACTTTGTTTGAACGATTCAAATTTTGAAAATCAAACAATTTCAACTTAAAATAATATTTTGAAAGAGTAAATGATTTCAGATGAAAAACTCATCAAGGTCTCCTACTTTTATTTTGGTCATTTCTTCATTTCATAAAGTGTTAAGTGATTTCATAAAGTTTTAGTAGTAATAGAGTGGATGTTCAAATAGAGTCATCTGGATGTTGCAAAGGGTAGTCTCACATGCATAAAATGTAGTCTCACACACATACAAAAATATGTAGTCTTACACACGTACATAAATATATAGTCTCACACGCATGCATAAATGAAGTCTTACAAACACATACTTACACAAACACTCCACGTTCAACAACTAGCTAGCCCGCTGTAACGACTTTTCCCTTGACACCTTTTCGTTCCCATGGCATTATGTCTTTGGGGAGGTTCTTTTCCACAACACTGATCTTCTTAGGAAAGTCAGTGAATAGCGGCATCTCATCGTAGTTATTGTAAGCTTCAACATCGTCCACGCCATCAACTCCAATAATATGCTGTTTTCCGGAGGCAACCACGTGCTTTATCTTCTTCTTCGGGGGGAGGTTACTTTGTGGGTCAGACATATAGAAAACTTGTGCGACACGTGAAGCGAGCACCCAAGGGTCATCTTGGTAGCCTAGATTCTCGAGGTCCAGGACTCTCAATCCGATCTCGTTCAGTTGGTGTTGTTTGATCCAGCGGCATCGAAACAGGGCCACCGTTATATCCCTTCCATAGTCAAGTTCCCATATCTCTTCAATGATGCCAAAGTATTGGACCTTTCTCCCTAATCCATCGAGAGCCTCTATTCGAACGCCGCTGTTTTGGTTCACATATTTACTATCCTTTGCGTGGGTATAGTACGTATACCCATTGATGTCATAAGCATTCCAAGATGTCACTTGTCTTGATGGCCCCTCCGCCAACCTACTGATGGTAATAGAGTCTATGGTTTCTCCAGGCGGTATGTTTTGGTCCTTCAACCATGTAGTTAGTCGTTGCTTGTGTTGTTTCATGACCCAATCATCCGAACGGCCATTTCTCTCCGCCATAATGATAGCCAAGTGTTCATCAATATACGGTTGCATCAGTTGTGTACTCTGCAAGACACTGTAATGTGCCCGACTCACCTCTTTGTAATCATGGTCGATGAACACTTTTCTACCACTGGTGCCCTTCCCAGCCAGCCTACCCTTGTGACGAGAATCGGGTTTACCAATCCCTTTATGTACTTTTAGGTACTCTTGATAGCACTCGACGACTTCTTCAGTACTGTAACCCTCTATCATGGAGCCCTCTGGGTATGCTCGATTATGCACGTATCGACTTAGAACCGACATGAACCACTCATAGGACCACATTTCATGCAAGTAGCAAGGGCCAAGCGCCTGTATTTGATGAACCATGTGAATCATGAGATGTGGCATTATATCAAAAAAAAGCAGGAGGTAAACACATCTCCAGTTGGTTTTGTGTCTCCACCACAAATTCATGTAGGTCACTCAGCTCTTCCTTGCCAATCGTCTTCTGTGACATCTTCGAAAAGAAGTAGCACATGCGGGTGATGGCCATTTTCAAGAACTCTGGCTTTATAGCCCTGATTGCAATAGGTAGAAATACTATCAGCATCACATGGCAATCGTGAGCCTTGCAGTGTGTTATTGACAAGTCCTTCATCGACACTAGCTTCTTCACATTTGCTGAAAACCTAGTCGGGACTTTGATCCCTCTCAGGAAAGTGCATATAGCTCTCTTCTCGTCTGGTGTTAGGTTGAAGCACGCCGCGGGCAGAGTGTATTTTCCATTAGCCTCAGGTACCAGGTGAAGCTGTGGCATCATGTTTAGCTGCACCATGTCTTTTCGTGCTTTCAGACCATCCTTTGACTTGCCTGTGTCCATCAAGGTGGCAATTAGACTCTCAAAGACATTCTTCTACATGTGCATAGCATCAATGGCATGGGGGACCTCCAAGTCTGGCCAATAAGGCAGATACTGAAAAAAAGATCGATTGTTTCTTGAAAGGTACGCCTTCGATAGGAGGTGTGCTTCTATCTCTGTTAGTCCCATCCAGATTCTTCTTTCCATAGACGACGCGTATGTTTTTCACCATTCTGTACACGTGTTCTCCGTTATGACATCTCTCCAGAGGGGGTTCAATCTCCGGGGCGTTGTCATAAAATCTAAAGAACAATTAGCTGCGTACTTGTGACTTATCTTTAAGAAGCGTCGATTCCTTAGGTAAACTATCTTCTTGGATGCATCCAGGTACACCCATGTAGTACCATCCAAGCAAACCAAGCATCCCGTCTTCCCTTTGATCTATCTAGAAAAAGCAAACAGCGCGGGGTAATCATTGGTAGTAACAAATATTATTGCTCTACATATGAAGTCCTCCTTTCGGAACACATCATACATCTGCTCCCCATGCCTCCATAGCCTCTCCATTTCTTGCATCAAGGGCTCGAGGAACACGTCTATATCAATGCCTAGTTGTTTAGGGCTAGAAATAAGAATAGTGAGGAGAAGGTACTTTCTCTTTTGACATAGCCATGTTGGGATGTTGTACATGGTCAAGATCACTAGCCATGTGCCGTGGTCGCTCATCCTCTCATTGAAGGGATTCATTCCATCGGTGCTCAAGCCAAACCGTACATTCCTTGGGTCATCGCTGAATTCTTTGTGCTTCTCATCAAACCTTTGCCACTGACTACAATCAGCCGGGTGTGCAATCTTATCATCATCCACCTTGCGCTCATCATCCCACCATGTCATGAGTGTGGCTTCTTTAGGGGTTAGGAAGATACGTCTCAAGCGGTCGGTCACTGGCAGGTAACACATTACAAGGGCAGGAATTCTTCTCTACTTTGCATCGTTGCCTAATGGAGTGTCCTCTAGGGGCTAAGATTCTTGTACCACCTTTTTGGTACCCTTCTTATTCCTCTTTTTCCCCGTGGAGGGTTCATCCCCACCATAAAGGTCATTGTTCTTGTACCAGCTGGCCCCACACCGGGGACATTTATCTAGTGACTTGAACATTTCGCCATGAAAAAGTATACAGTGGTTGGGGCATGCATGGATTTTTTCAACCCCCATTGTCAATGGACTTATGACCTTCTTCGCTTGGTATGTGTTGGTGGGAACTGAGTTTGGTTGTGGCAGCACCCATGACAGGAGATGCAATAGATCATTGAAACTATAGTCTGACCAGCCGTACTTAGACTTCAGGATGAGCAGCTCAAGCACAAAACATAGCAATGTCCAATGTATTGGATAACCCTTTTCAACACCATACACAGTCTCCTTCGATGCTTTTGTCACCCTTTCCAAATTTTCTAGACCATTCAGGCTATTTAGTAAAATCTCTGGTCCAAGGGCTTGAATCATGTCCTCCAAATCATCTTCATCCCTGACACGTGCTCCACCATCATTATTGGCACCACCTTCGTCGTTACCATCCCAACCACCAGCATCACCACCTTGTTCATTGCCAAACTCGAAATCCATTCATGCATCAAGCTTTGCTGAATATTGGGACAGGGATTCTATGGTTTTGTCGTCGTATTCCTCCTCATCCTCGTCGTTCACAATAACCGTTTCACCATGATGAATCCACACTGTGTAGTCCTCAACAAATCCTCGCATAATCAAATATGATCTGATGATAGTCACATTTGTCCATGCCATACGGTTCTTGCAATCTTTACATGGGCAAATAATTGTATCCTTATTCTCTTTCAATGTCGTTGCATGCTTCTTTGCGGCTTCAATAAATTTATCCACCTCTTCACGGAAACCTACCTTGAACCTTAACGAACCATACATCCAAGAGTTCATGTACTCCATCTTTTACAACAACAACAAAACAAACAATAAAGGAGTACTTATTCAGATATGTGTTGGTGTTGAAAACAATTGTGTATATATATTTTTATTTTTTTAAATCATTAATTCTGTATTATAAAAATAATTGTGTACATATAAAACAATTGTGACCAAAATAAAAGTAATATAAAAACAATTGTGTATATGCACAAATATAATATTTTGTATTATTATATATATGAAGAAATATATATAAACGATTGTAGTCAAAACAATATAGAAAACAAAAAAACAAAAATTATAAATTTGAATTTTAAAACTTCGACTACAATTTTATGACTTTAAATTAAATAAAATGAAAATGTTGTAAACATAAAAGTTATATAACTCATCGACATGTACAACTTTTATTTTGGTCATCTTGTCATGTGACTTTGTTTGAACGATTCAAATTTTAAAAATCAAACAATTTCAACTTGAAACAATATTTTGAAAGAGTAAATGATTTCAGATGAAAAACTCATTAAGATCTCCTACTTTTATTTTGGTCATTTCTTCATTTCATAAAGTGTTAAGTGATTTCATAAAGTTTTAGTAGTAATAGAGTGGATGTTCAAATAGAGTCATCTGGATGTTGCAAAGGGTAGTCTCACATGCATAAAATGTAGTCTCACACACATACAAAAATAGGTAGTCTTACACACGTACATAAATATACAGTCTCACACACATGCATAAATGAAGTCTTACAAACACATACTTACACAAACACTCCACGTTCAACAACTAGCTAGCCCGCTGTAACGACTTTTCCCTTGACACCTTTTCGTTCCCATGGCATTATGTCTTTGGGGAGGTTCTTTTCCACAACACTGATCTTCTTAGGAAAGTCAGTGAATAGCGGCATCTCATCGTAGTTATTGTAAGCTTCAACATCGTCCACGCCATCAACTCCAATAATATGCTGTTTCCCGAAGGCAACCACGTGCTTTGTCTTCTTTGGGGGGAGGTTACTTTGTGGGTCAGACATATAGAAAACTTGTGCGACCCGTGAAGCAAGCACCCAAGGGTCATCTTGGTAGCCTAGATTCTCGAGGTCCAGGACTCTCAATCCGATCTCGTTCAGTTGGTGTTGTTTGATCCAGCGGCATCGAAACAGGGCCACCGTTATATCCCTTCCATAGTCAAGTTCCCATATCTCTTCAATGATGCCAAAGTATTGGACCTTTCGCCCTAATCCATCGAGAGCCTCTATTCGAACGCCGCTGTTTTGGTTCACATATTTACTATCCTTTGCGTGGGTATAGTACGTATACCCATTGATGTCATAAGCATTCCAAGATGTCACTTGTCTTGATGGCCCCTCCGCCAACCTACTGATGGTAATAGAGTCTATGGTTTCTCCAGGCGGTATGTTTTGGTCCTTCAACCATGTAGTTAGTCGTTGCTTGTGTTGTTTCATGACCCAATCATCCGAACGGCCATTTCTCTCTGCCATAATGATAGCCAAGTGTTCATCAATATACGGTTGCATCAGTTGTGTACTCTGCAAGACACTGTAATGCGCCCAACTCACCTCTTTGTAATCATGGTCGATGAACACTTTTCTACCACTGGTGCCCTTCCTAGCCAGCTTACCCTTGTGACGAGAATCGGGTTTACCAATCCCTTTCTATACTTTTAGGTACTCTTGACAGCACTCGACGACTTCTTCAGAACTGTAACCCTCTATCATGGAGCCCTCTGGGTATGCTCGATTATGCACGTATCGACTTAGAACCGACATGAACCGCTCATAGGACCACATTTCATGCAAGTAGCAAGGGCCAAGCGCCTGTATTTGATGAACCATGTGAATCATGAGATGTGGCATTATATCACAAAAAGCAGGAGGTAAACACATCTCCAGTTGGTTTTGTGTCTCCACCACAAATTCATGTAGGTCACTCAGCTCTTCCTTGCCAATCATCTTCTGTGAGATCTTCGAAAAGAAGTAGCACATGCGGGTGATGGCCATTTTCAAGAACTCTGGCTTTATAGCCCTGATTGCAATAGGTAGAAATACTATCAGCATCACATGGCAATCGTGAGCCTTGCAGTGTGTTATTGACAAGTCCTTCATCGACACTAGCTTCTTCACATTTGCTGAAAACCCAGTCGAGACTTTGATCCCTCTCAGGAAAGTGCATATAGCTCTCTTCTCGTCTAGTGTTAGGTTGAAGCACGCCGCGGGCAGAGTGTATTTTCCATTAGCCTCAGGTACCAGGTGAAGCTGTGGCATCATGTTTAGCTGCACCATGTCTTTCCGTGCTTTCAGACCATCCTTTGACTTCCTGTGTCCATCAAGGTAGCAATTAGACTCTCAAAGACATTCTTCTGCACGTGCATAGCATCAATGGCATGGGGGACCTCCAAGTCTGGCCAATAAGGCAGATACTGAAAAAAGATCGATTGTTTCTTAAAAGGTACGCCTTCGACAGGAGGTGTGCTTCTATCTCTATTCATCCCATCTAGATTCTTCTTTCCATAGATGACCCGTATGTTTTTCACCATTCTATACACGTGTTCTCCGTTATGACGTCTCTCCAGAGGGGGTTCAATCTCTAGGGCGTTGTCATAAAATCTAAAGAACAATTTGCTGCAGTACTTGTGACTTATCTTTAAGAAGCGTCGATTCCTTAGGTAAACTATCTTCTTGGATGCATCCAGGTACACCCATGTAGTACCATCCAAGCAAACCAAGCATCTCGTCTTCCCTTTAATCTGTCCAGACAAAGCAAACAGCGTGGGGTAATCATTGGTAGTAACAAATATTATTGCTCTACATATGAAGTCCTTTCGAAACACATCGTACATCTGCTCCCCATGCCTCAATAGCCTCTCCATTTCTTGCATCAAGGGCTCGAGGAACACGTCTATATCAATGCCTGGTTGTTTAGGGCCAGAAATAAGAATAGTGAGAAGAAGGTACTTTCTCTTTTGACACAGTCATGTTGGGATGTTGTACATGGTCAAGATCACTAGCCATGTGCTGTGGTCGCTCATCCTCTCATTGAAGGGATTCATTCCATCGATGCTCAAGCCAAACCGTACATTCCTTGGGTCATTGCTGAATTCTTTGTGCTTCTCATCAAACCTTTGCCGCTGACTACAATCAGCCGGGTGTGCAATCTTATCATCATCCACCTTGCGCTCATCATCCCACCATGTCATGAGTGTGGCTTCTTTAGGGGTTAGGAAGATACGTCTCAAGCGGTCGGTCACTGGCAGGTAACACATTACAAGGGCAGGAATTCTTCTCTGCTTTGCATCGTTGCCTAATGGAGTGTCCTCTGGGGGCTGAGATTCTTGTACCACCTTTTTGGTACCCTTCTTATTCCTCTTTTTCCCCGTGGAGGGTTCGTCCCCACCGTAAAGGTCATTGTTCTTGTACCGGCTGGCCCCACACCGGGGACATTTATCCAGTGACTTGAACGTTTCGCCACGAAAAAGTATACAGTGGTTGGGGCATGCATGGATTTTTTTAACCCCCATTGTTAATGGACTTATGACCTTCTTCGCTTGGTATGTGTTGGTGGGAACTGAGTTTGGTTGTGGCAGCACCCATGACAGGAGATGCAATAGATCATTGAAACTACAGTCTGACCAGCCGTACTTAGACTTCAGGATGAGCAGCTCAAGCACAAAACGTAGCAATGTCCAATGTATCGGACAACCCTTTTCAACACCATACACAGTCTCCTTCGATGCTTTTGTCACCCTTTCCAAATTTTCTAGACCATTTAGGCTATTTAGTAAAATCTCTGGTCCAAGGGCTCGAATCATGTCCTCCAAATCATCTTCATCCCCGACACGTGCTCCACCATCATTATTGGCACCACCTTCATCGTTACCATCCCAACCACCAGCATCACCACCTTATTCATTGCCAAACTCGAAATCCATTCGTGCATCAAGCTCTGCTGAATATTAGGACAAGGATTCTATGGTTTCATCATCGTATTCCTCCTCATCCTCGTCGTTAACAATAACCGTTTCACCATGATGAATCCACACTGTGTAGTCCTCAACAAATCCTCACATAATCAAATATGATCTGATAATAGTCACATATGTCCATGCCATACGGTTCTTGCAATCTTTACATGGGCAAATAATTGTATCCTTATTCTCTTTCAATATCGTTGCATGCTTCTTTGGGGCTTCAATAAATTTATCTACCTCTTCACGGAAACCTGCCTTGAACCTTAACGAACCATACATCCAAGAGTTCATGTACTCCATCTTTTACAACAACAACAAAACAAACATTAAAGGAGTACTTATTCAGATATATATAAAAATGAAACAAATTAATAGTTAATTAAGAATAATTGTATATACTTCAGATATATATGAATATAAATCTAATATAATTACATGAAGCAAACAAACACACCATGGTAAAAGAAAAATAATTAACGGCCCATTTATCCATAAATAATTAAAATACATATTTATTGATTACAATAAATAATTTCAAAGACAACAATTAGCAACAATTATACTTTACCCAATATCTTTCATACAAACCCTAGTCCAATTTCATCAAACATAAATTTACAAAAATGAAATTAATAAAAAAACCAAACCCTAGATCTAGATCCACATGCACATGAAACATCCATAAAACTAACTAATTGTTCACTAAAATCAAGAAACATGGACCAAATAAGGGTATGATCTTATTCCCCTCCCTAATTTACCCTAGTACATTTAAAAGTTGGGTCTAATTTGCTTCATAAATAGCTCAAGCACCATAGAAGAGAGAGAAAAACAAAACTCTAATTACTCACTAACCAACCATTAAAACTTCAAAAAAAAAGTATGGAATAGCATTTTTCTTACCTTCTACAACCTCTCCACCAAAGGATTTGAGACCAAAACCTTCCCCCTTAGTAGAGCAATTTTTGGGAGATGCCCAAGGCCTCCCCACCTTTTTTCACGGGTTGGAGTGAGTGACCCGAGGAGGAAGAAGATGCTGCATCTGTTTTATATGGGGGCATTTGTAGGGGCGGCTGGTGATTGAGCCGCCTCTACAAATCAGTGCTATAAATACGGGGCCATTTGTAGGGGCGGCTCAATCACCAGCCGCCCCTACAAATAGCATTTCCAGGGGCAGCTGGTGATTGAGCCGCCCCTACAAATCAGACCCCATTTGTAGGGGCGGCTCATAACACCAGCCGCCCCTGCTGTTCTATTTGTAGGGGCGGCTGGTGTCTGGGCACCCGAGCACGCCACTATAGGGGCGGCTCCATCACCAGCCGCCCCTACAAAAAAATCGAACCGTTGCTAAAAATTGTTTTTTACGTAGTGCGAGCTCATAGGCCGTCACTGTGTTAATAGCAACCTCTACAACTTACTTTGTTGAGCGGCGCACATTCAAATTCAAATAGCTGTTTCTCTATAGGGTTGTCAAGGAGGGAATTCCAAGAGCCATGCGTTCAGAGACTACTGTGTTTATTGGCATGCTGGAATTTACATCCTCAAGGCCTTTTTCCTCGTGAGCACCATCATTTCGATCGGTGGTGGAACAAAGGCTGGCATGCCACACTAGGTGTCCAGTGGCAGCAGGCATATATAGCGGCTTTTGAAAGAAACTAGCACAGAGGCTGCCCTGCTGGTTCTTGTCCCTCGGCTGGTTCTTGACACTGATTTCCTACATGTTGCTATCTACCAAATTCACACACCGCCTTTGCTTCCTACACCTATGCCTTGTGGTTATATTTGTGTGCTATTTGGGTTTGTTGTTCCTTAGGAACTAATTCAATATAAGCATGTCACACCTTTGGTACATCTCATCTCTTAGCCCCTAACCACAATCTTCATCATGTCAGAAAAATAGAAGAATCGATGTGTAGCGTAACTATATACAATTTGGAAGATCTGGTCCCAATCCCAAAAGGGAAAGGAAGACTTTTTTTTTGTTTGGTGGGCGTTGGTGTTTCCAACGAAAAACATGAACGTCTGAACATGAACACGAACTTCAATGAAAAACAAATATAGACTTTTTTGAATGTCACTGGGATTACTCCCCCAGTTGTATATATATATATATTGATGTAGCCCCAAATCAGCTCATTTTATGTTTTACAAACATTGAGAAGGGAAAAACAACAACAACAACAAAACGCAATCATCGTCAGCCAAGCAGGCAAGGCTTTCGCCTGAACCCTGTGCCGAGGGGTAACTGCATTGATTGGGCCGATCTAGGAGAAGCAGTAGCAGGATGTTCTTTAGTGACGCCTTCGAGAAGGAAATTCTCCTCGCTGGCCCAGACAGATTTGAGTTGAGCTTTCACCTAGAACCTTTACTAGTGCTCCTGTTGACCCGCCAGCGACGGAGGGAGGCGTGCACCGGCAAGCATCCATGCCTGGATGGAGGAGGTGTCGACCGCTGCCACACCGCGTAGAGCCGTTCCCGAACGCACCCACGATGGTGGGAGGCACCCACCGGCAAGCATCCACACCTAGAAGGAGGGGGGTGCTGAGCGCCATCACATCGCGTGGAGCCGCTCTGGGACTCACCTGTGATAGCTGCTAGGGCAACGAGTCCACCAGGTCCGAACAAGATGTTGCCGGATCCAGCGAAAGGGATGCCCATGGGCATGCAGCCCCACCGCCGTCATGATCGCGGCCAAACCACATGCCCAAGGTCCCTACACACGCCCGTGTAGAAGCAGCACCACATCACAAAGCAGCTCCACCTAATCCGTACGTGAGGCCACTGGATCCGACGAAGGGGGCGCTGTATCAAATAAATCTGCCCAGCTGCCGACATGGCGGGTGCGCCAGCAACTAGCCACCGATGGCCAGTTCGAGGCGCAAGATCTAGGCAAGGTGATGCCGGATCCGTGTTGCTGGTTGTCGATCCACACACGCCGGAAAAAAGACCAAGAGAGGGGGGGAGGAAGAAGGCTACAGCCAGAAAACCGCAAGGCCGGCCGCATGCCCTACACCAGCCTGTGCGCCCCACGTAGATTCGGGCGATGAATGAGCCGGGGAGCATGAGCGCGTGCATGTGGTCCAAGTAGGGGAGGAGAACCCCTGACCCTACTGGTAGAGCTCGGCGCCGGCGGCTCGACGCCGTAGAGCTCCATAATGGGGAGGGTGGGATCTGGCCAGTATGCATCCGCTTTAGCCGCCACAAGGTTGTGCCCACCGATCTGGGGCGTAGATGGGATATCTAGACGTAGGTGCCCGGCTTCGCACCACCGGCTCCGCAAAAGCTCCATGGACGACGGGGAAGAGGAGGGAGAGGGTAGAGGGCACAGGAGCAGAGGAGAGGGTGGGTGACTGCGCACAGTATCCCATTTTTTGGTCCTATCATGGGCTGCCGCCGCTGCATGCCGGAGGGTGGCGACGGTAGCCAGAGAGATGGCAGGGAGTAGGGGTCTAGCGACGCTGGCGAGCACCCCCGAGTCGCCCTTATGGGAGAGCTGGGGGGAGGGGGGTATGATTCCTCTAGTCAATATCAAAGGTCGAATATAGACTTTTCCCTTATCCTGTCATAACTCATAAGCGCGTTAGGCAACATCCACCAATATTTCAGATTTCAGAGATAATGGCTACGCGTACCATGTCTATTGGATCGGCATCGAGTTTTTCTATGTAAAAGGTTTGTTTTCTCCAAACATGTGTCTTACTTTCTTTACTCCACCATTTGCTTAAAACATGTGACAGACTCCTCCAACTTTGGTCTCATCTCCTTCTATTCGTGAAATTTTCGTATTTTGGACTCTTTTGAAAACAATTTTTAGAAAAATACCAACGTCAAAACGTTTTCTGAAAATAGACCATTTTTAGGCGTCTTAGCACATGACGCCGAGATATGAGGCTCGGCGTCGTTTCACTCGACACCGAGGTATTGCCACGTCACGGACGACCGGGGTCGTCGTCGACACGTTGGCGCGTGGGTCCACGACGTCGGCGTCGTGTCAGCCGATGCCAAGTACCCAACCTCGGCGTGGTCTGACTGCGTGCCGAGATCTGGCCCCATCCGGAGCGCGACCCAGGCGGCCCAACAAAGCACGGTGGCCCAGCAGCTCGGCGTTGGGTCACTTAATGCCGAGCCTCCAGACCTCGGCGTGACCCGACTCAATGCCGAGGTCTGGACCCTTTAGGCCGCGCCGAGGCCCCTTCTTCTTCCTCCCTTCATTCTGAAACCGCCGGCCTCCCTCTCTTTCTCTTCTCCCCCGCGCCGCCAGCAAACCCTAACCTCCAAAATCGACCCCCGGTGCCACGATCTCGGCTCCCGAAGCTTCCTCGAGGTAATGGTCCCTCCCCTCCTCCATTCTATCCGCGTAGATGTGCTTACATTGTCCCTAATCATGTGGAATCATGGTTGTTTGGTGATTTGGTATATTTGTGTTTGCATTTGCAAAATGTATGGCTTAGGATGATTGAGTGCATTGTTGTTTAACTGTTTTATGTGATGAACATGTTAGGTTAGTTTGGTTTCAAGTTATTTTGGTCATTAGGGTTATTTGTTTATTGTAGGTGTCATTAGGGT
This sequence comes from Miscanthus floridulus, assembly GCF_019320115.1. Lineage (NCBI taxonomy): Eukaryota > Viridiplantae > Streptophyta > Magnoliopsida > Poales > Poaceae > Miscanthus > Miscanthus floridulus. The sequence continues at coordinate 85,291,055 of NC_089598.1, forward strand.
TAGTTATTTGTTGGTCATTAGGGTTACTATGTATTTTATTTATTTGTTGGTCATTACATTTCAATTTGTTATGACTAGAAATGATTATGTTGTTGGGGTTGAAAAACGATGAAATGATATATTTTAGTTTCTACTTATTGGATTGAAATATATTCATATGTTACACTACTTGTTGTGTGATGGCTGTAGATGGATAAATTAGTGAGGTTGCATCATGGAGGCCGTATTGTTAGGACAAGAGATGATAGTTTGGAATTTCTGGACATGTGTGAGGAGTTGTTGATTTTTTTTGAAACACCATCTTTGACCCAGTTAGTGGAGCGAGTGAAGGTTAAGTTAGGCTGGAATGAAGGAGACGTGCATGTTCAGTTTGAAGGTATCATAGATGTTGGGTCATCGAAGGGTCCTCGGATCAAGCGGTTGCTCAAAATTACAAGCGAGATTGAATGGAATGATTACAAGGCAGTTGTATTGGCCTCAGAAGTGCGATCTTTGGATTTAGTAGTAAGTAAGGAGTCCAGCTTAGGAAATAATAACTTCGAAGCATGGCCATCTTCCCCCGCTCACATAGGTTATGGTCCTTTGCCTGAAGAAGAAATACTTGTCACACAACTAGGCTACGGTGGAGATGAGGAAGAGAATCCGGTTGCCGATGGTGAGGGCAATCATGATAGTGATGAAGAGGATGATGATTATGTAATTGTTGATGCAGAAGAAGGTTTGGATGACGCTAGCGGAGACTTTTCTATTGAGGATGAGCTTAGCGACAAAGATGATCTTAGTAGTGAAGAAGACTTTGGTGATGCTAGGGCTACGAACCGTTTTGACATGGAGATAGCTGGAGATGATGAGTCCTTTGTAGAGAAGATAGCCGAAGACTCTGATGACGATCGCCCTATTGGTCGTTTGAATTTAAGGGAAATAGAGATATTGTCTAGGGTCTTGCCTTGGAGAGATCCACTAGTTGGTGATTTCGAGGACCTTAGCCATGGTCATAGGGCAGTAGCTGATGGTGGGCCAAGTGATACAACTGTGCCTGATGTTAGCGGTTGCCTCATCATACGGAAGGGCATATTGTTTGCTACCATGGATGAGTTGAAATCATGGTTGCAAGAGTACTCCATTGTACATAACCGACCTTTTAGGGTCATCAATTCATTCAAGGAGAAGAGGTACACTGTTGCTTGTGAAGAACAACAGTGTGGTTGGAGAGTATGTGCTAGGAAGACGAAGGCAGGCAAATGGAAGATTACCTCAGTGAAGCAACCACATGTTTGTGCCACTGCTGAGGCAGAAGAGAACCATCTGCAGCTCAATTCTAGGTTCATTGCAAGGCAATTATGCCCTGTGGTGAAGCATATGCCAACCATTACGGTGTTTGCATTGGTTGAGATCATCTTCCAACGGTACAATTACTATGTCAAGTATGGGAAAGCATGGAGGGCAAAGCAGCGTGCACTGGAAATAATATTTGGAAATTGGGAAGAAGCTTATGAGCGCCTCCCTGTAATGTTGAACGCAATGAGGGCTGTAAATCCTGGGATGCACTTTGAGTATTTAACTAAGGAGGGTGAAACAAGGAATGGTAGCCAGGTATTTGGAAGGGCGTTTTGGGCGTTCGGGCAGAGCATCGAAGCATTCAAGCATTGCAGGCCCGTCGTCTCAATTGATGGGACCTTTCTTACAGGGAAATTTGAAGGCACAATGCTTATTTGTATTGGGACAGATGCAGAGGACCAGCTTGTGCCATTGGCCTTTGCAATTGTTCGGAAGGAGGACATGGATAGTTGGTGTTGGTTTCTCAGGCTAGTAAGACAAGTGGTAATTGGTCTGGGACGTGATGTTTGTGTGATATCCGATAGGCATGCTGGCATTCTAAATGCCGTAGAACAAGAGATTCCTGGTTACGGCCAAATACATCACCGGTGGTGCACCAGACACCTTGCTCAGAATCTTATAAGGTGTGATCACACAAAGGACAACTTCAAATTATTTGAGGAGGTTTGCAGGCAGCAAGAGGTTCAATTATTCAAAGACAAGTTAGATGCGCTGAAGTTAGCCACAAATGTTGATGGCAGGCAATTCTTGAGCGAGTTGATGGCGTCGAAGGATAAGTGGTCACTTGCATATGACACGGGTGGTTGGAGATGGGGCTTCATGACTAGTAACATGGCAGAGATGTTCAACAGCCTTCTAAGAGGTTGTCGTGGTCTGCCTGTGACTGCTATTGCCTCATTCACCTTCTACAAGTTGAATTCTTGGTTCGTTTCGAGGAAGAAGCATGCGAGGTCTCTATGGACAGCAGGCAAAGCTTGGCCACTTTTAGCATCTTAGGAACTAGCTTTCTCAAAGAAAAAGTCTAAACGACAGAAGGGTTCATGTTTCGATCCGATCAACCATGGATATGAGATTCTAGAGGGTGGCGGAACTAACATTGGTGGTGAAGACCGGGGTGCTCGAAAACATAAAGTAGTGATCAATGAGAACAAGTGTATGTGTGGAAAACCGATCATATACCATAGGCCTTGCTCCCACATGATTACAGCCTGTCGCCTTAGACGTGTTGACCCTGAGGTCCCTCCCCGTATGGCCGCGGAGTTCTCTTTGAGGAACCTAATGAGCACCTGGAATCCTCAGTTCGAGCCATTTCTTGACGAGAGTCAATGGCCTACTTAGATGGCCCCAAGTATGTGGCTGATCTTGGTTTACTCTGGAAGAGTAGAGGACCTAGGCGGCCGAAGCGGTTCAGGATGGACATGGACCGAGCCACGAAAGGTAGATCAACCACGAGTAAGGTTGGGAGACATTTTGTAGAGGACACCCAAAAGAGCCGTTGCTCTGGTTGCCATAAGCCGGGCCACAATAAGAGAAAATGTCCTGAACTACTTAGACAACAGGTATCCATCAAGCTAGCTACTAGAATTGCTTTGTGTAATGGTACATTGGTTTACTTTTGTTTTTTTATATGCTTTAACTTATACTAATGGTTTGGCATTACTTATGTTGCAGGATGGATCGGTTCCCCCTTCTTGATCCAAGGTTCGATGAGCACCACCGGGCTCGGAGGATCAAGAACGGAGAGGTATATTCAACAATTCGTATGAAAACATTGCATTGTTCATGTTTTGCTCTATAGTCCATGCTCTTTATAAAGTGACATGAACTAATACTTTTTCATGCTTGTCTTTTTTTTGCAGGTTTTGAATGTGCTGAGGCCAATGACACATGAGGCCTCTACGACCATGGTCCACGACGAGAGGTACACGTCCCTCCTGAAGCTGGCGAACCTTGCTACCGTTGCTCGTGTTTGTCATCGAGGCACACCACCTTTCAACCCAGCGGCGCTGACGGCGTTGATAGATCGGTGGCGTCCGGAGACACACAGCTTTCACCTACCATGCGGGGAGATGACGGTCACTCTCGAGGACGTTGCCATGATCCTTGGAGTCAAAATCCGAGGATTCCCAGTGACAGGAGACACGGAGTCTGAAGGATGGCAGCAGCGGGTTGAGCACTTCTTGGGACGGCCCCTAGCGGCAGTTGAGGCTAGCAAGAAACGGCACAGCAGTGGGGTGTCCCTGAGGTGGCTTCGTCAGCAGTTTCGGGAGTGCCCACCCAACGTAGACGCCGAGACCGTGACATACTACTGTCGGGCCTACGTCCTCCACATGTTAGGTACGGTTCTCTTCCCTGACGGCACTGGAGACACGGCGTCCTGGATGTACATCCCGTGCCTTTTGAACTGGGAGGATACCAGCAATAGGAGTTGGGGCTCGGCTATACTTGCCTTCCTGTACCGTCAGCTTTGCGAGGCTTGCCGCCGTCCTGGAGGCGCGCACGCTACAATGTTAGGGTGCATCACACTGTTGCAGGTAATAAAGCAAAGTTGTACAAGTTTCCACTACAATTCAATGTTTTTTCTTAACAAAAGTGATTAACATTCATGTTTCCACTCTTTTTTTGTAGATTTGGATGTGGGAGAGGCTTCCAGTTGGGAGACCGCATCAGCTTGATCCCCCACAACCTTGGTTTCCTCAAGGAGACGCAGTTGTCGCCCCTACCGTGGCACACCTCTACGAGCGAGCCCACGGAACATACCACGTGTCACGCCATGCGTACATCAGCTTCACCAACGAGCTGGACACCCTTTTGCCACAGCATGTAAGTTTCCTACCCTTTTGCCCTAATCGAGGATATGTGCACAAATTGAGTGTCGACTAGTTGATGACGACGTTGTGTACAGGTTCAATGGAGCCCATATCGGCGGAGGCAAGTAACGGATCTCAACTTGAGCGCCTTGTGCATGGCAGACGAGGACGTCTGGACGATGAGGACCCCCCTTATTTGTTTCTATGCAGTGGAGTACCATCTCCCTCACCGTGTAGCACGACAGTTTGGTAGGCTGCAGCCTTCTCCGCCCGATGATTTCTCCACCGGTTGGCAGCTCCACAAGTACGTAACATACAATATTTTGTTCGTTTCACATGAAAGAATCATTGAGTAGGCCTTCATATTGCCGATTTGGTGTAAAATTTGCAGGTTCAACAGACAAAAAAATAAGAAGATCACCAACTGGCAGCTGGAGCACCAGCGCTACATTGATGAGTGGATGTTGATGGAGCAGAACAACATGGGCATCCATGCCGTCCATCGTGACAAGGCATTCCATGATTACCTTGTTTGGTTTGGTCAACGAACAAGGCTTCAATTGAGGCCCGCTTGGACGGAGCAAGACATTGCTGACATTGCGAGCGAGGATGAGGGCAACAACCCATATGACCAAGCTACCCGAGAAGGCAGGCAAGTTGAGATCGCCCCTGCGTTAGCCAGAGCTGTAAGTGATACAACTATTTCAATCTCTGAGGTCTTTACTGTGATGGAGACTTAAATTATTGTTTTTGTTGCATAGAGCATGGAGATAATGAGGACAGTGGCCGACCAAGGAAGGGCATTGATGATTCCTGTGGGCGATCCTGATGAGGCCTCCATGTTACGACAGCACATTCAGGTAGTCTCCTCTCATTCAGTTGATGTTACATCTTTATATAGTTTTGCGACCAACCCCACTTACTAATAGTGCTTTCAAAATGCAGCATGCCATGCATCGCCTACGAAAGGTAGCTGCATGCCTTGGATGTAGACGTTCCCCGGATGTGGCAGTCCCACAACAGCTTGGTGCTGGACCTTCTACTGCACATGTTGGAGGGACTTCATCTTCACATGGTGCACATGGTGGCAGGACTTCTTCTTCACATGGTGCAGCAACTACTGCAGAGGGTGGTCAAGGACATGGTCATTATGATGATGAAGATGATGAAGGACAGGGAGAGTACTATGATCATGAGTATGATGAGATTGGCATGTCCCAGCTTGGAGATGCACCCCAAGGAACTCAAGGCCCCTCTGGTTCTGGACGTCCACATAGGATGCTCAGACCAGTGGACAGGTACACTCCAGGTACCTATCCGTTTGGGAGGGGAAAGCGTTACGCTCGCCGTCCACGTTAAGGTACAAGGAGCGATAAAAGATCCAAAGACTTCATATGCTTTATTTAGTGCATTGACTATGTATGCATTGGACCTTGTACTATGTTTGGACTATGTTTGTTGATTGATGAAGCATATGTATGGACTATGTTGGATGTTGAATGTGTTGGACTATGTTGGATGCTTAATGTGTTGGACCTTATGTATGTACGGATGTTGAATGAATGTGTCTGTCGGTGTGGTCATGTGTTATGTGAATGTGTGGAACGTCGCCATGTTTCATTTTTCTAGCTATTAAGGGCCTCCGTCGCAACTCACAAGGAAGAAGGGGTGTCATCATCCCCATCCTCCATGCTATGATCAACCTCTGTTGGATCCACGGTGACATGGCAAGCACGCAAAGGGGACGAAGCGGCTTAGGAGAGTCGGGGAGCTAGCGAGCTCAGGTCTGTTGTTGGCACAAGGTCATCGTCGGCTGATTAGAGTAGTGGGAAATAGTGAAGCAAATCAAAGAAGAGATGGTATATTTTGGTGAACCCAGGGGCTCGGCGTTTAGTCATTTGACGCCGACCCCTGGTACATACTGGAAAACAATTCACTGAAGCGTCGAGGTGCCCAACCTTGGCGTTTAGTCATTTCACACCGACCCCTGGTACATACTGGAAACCCTTGCATCGAAGCACCGAGGTGCCCAAGCTCGGCGTGGGGTAATTTGACGCCGAGCCATGAAACTCGGCGTGTTACGACTAAGCGCCGAGGTTCGGCCCAAACCGGGCCACTGCCGTTGCCAAACCCTAGGGTTGGCGTGGGCCGACTCGACGCCGAGCCTCAGCCCAACTCGCAAACGGCCGAGCCAAACCCTAGGGTTGGCGTGGGACGACTCAACGCCGAGCCTCAGCACACCTCACCCACGGCCGAGCCAAACCCTAGGGTCAGCGTGGGCCGACTCAACGCCGAGCCTCAGCCCAACAAAACCCAAACCATTTGGTATATGTTGCGATCCTATTTGCATGATTCAAATGAAAAATCTTTCTCAACGATTCCTCTTCGACTAACACGAGTTATACTAATAAGAGTAGACAAGTTATATTTATGTTTGTATGTTTGTTCCTGCAGGAAAAACCGATTGTTGGTTCGATTTCAATCCCCTATTTTTAGAGAGACTCAAACCTTTTTTTCAGTTTGGGAATCAACCATAGTACATGAAACTTAGAGGTAGGTAAACTGCAATTTATGAAATAGCGGAGGCACAACGATTACACTCACATCAAAAGTAACAATGGCATGTCGCAAACTAAACCTAGCATGCCTTAGGGGATTGAAAGAAACAAGTGATACAGACATTGCAAAGGGTACACACTCACATAAAAAACTAACAAGGGCATGTTGCAAACTAAACCTAGCATGCCTTACGAGATTGAAAAGAACAACTCATACAAGCATTCCACATTCGGATTGACTAACAAATGTTGGTCCTAATAATGCTCCCACATATTGAACTGAGTTGCGCCTTCCCCATAGTATCCTCCAGTTGACGGAGGCGGTGGTGGTGGCGGTGGCGGTGGAGAAGGAGGTCCGTCCTTCTTATGGTACGGGCACTCGTAGTATGGATTATTGCATAGTGCCTCCTCTGCATCATTGCTATTGTCGTCGTCCGACTTGTCCCTGTTACCACTTCTAGGGCCATACTCTAGGTCAAAGATGCGTCCCTGTAGATATGCGATGTACTGTTGATGGGGATAGATAGGAGGAGGGTCGACCCATCTAGTGAAGCCACAGTTATCTGGACAGCTTGAATCCTGAAAACCCATCTACCAATAAGTACTACTAGAAATTAAATGCAAATCTAAAAAAGGAGAGAGTTCAAAGGCAATACAAATCCTCACGGGCATCTGAAGAAATGACGGCCTCCACCGTCACAGTCGTTGTACATCTGCACAACGCAATCCAAACCGTGGCGGCATTTTGGCCAATCTTCAATGTGCTTCTCGTATGATCTAAGAGGTCTCTCACGGGTGAAGTCACTCTTCCTCTCCAAAGGAAATTCCTCTATTGGTTCTTCAAAAGAATCAGGACCCAGAGAACCCTCCCACACAATCGGAGGCCCCTTCCTCACCCCCTTTCCTCTCCCTCCATCGAAACCCTTTCCACTCGAGGAACCTTCGCTCGACATTTGCTAAAACTAAACCAGAAAACAAGTTGTGTGGATGTGGAGCAAGACATGGAGCACTATATATAGAGATGAAGGCAGGTTCACCATGAATGCTACTTGACAAAAAACATGTGTGCGTACTCATTTATTGAATCTGCAAAGGCTAGATGCTTCATCTAAAAAGCCTACAACCATGACTGGTTATTTCATCTGAAAAGGCTACACCTGTGTTTTGTCACTTCATCTAAATGCAGTACATCACTCTGATATTAATTCATTGCATATACGGATACAACAGTAAACGAATCTAGGCTTTTCAGTGAGTTTTCAAATAGACTTGTAGCCCTTTCAGTGACTGCAACAGTACTTGTAGCCCTTTCAGTGACTGCAACAACACAAGTAGTCTTTTCAGTGATACAAACAGTACCACTACAGTCTTAGGATAGTTAACGAAGTACAGGGCATAAGACCATCTGAAATAAAATCATAGTGCATTACAACATAATAAAAAAAGTCCAGGGAATAAGTTCATCTGAAATAAAAGCAGAGTGCATTACAACATAGTAAAAAAAGTCCAGGGCTACACGACATCGCTCGTGAATGAACCAAATACCTACTGAGTGCAACGAGGCCACTTTCCCTTCCTCTCGGCATCAGGATTCTCCTCCATCGCTGCCTTCGCTCGGCGCACACGCTCAAGCTTCTTCTCCCTCTCCGCCCTGTACGCAGCAACACGCCTCCTTTCCTCCTCTTCCTTATGCTCCTTTTCTATAGCCTCCAGTCTGCGTCTCTGCTCAAACCTCTCCTTAACCTCCGCATCCCACTCCTTCAGGCCTTCTAGACGCTGCTTGTCTGACTCCTTGATCTCAGTGTCAATCCACTGCTCAAAGTCACACAGTGGTGGAACGGTCTGCAAGAAAAACAAATTGTTACAAAACAAATAAATAAGCAATACTTAATATCACAAGAAAATTAATTAACACAATAAAAATTCCTCACAAACGATGCACGGCGCTGTTGCTTTGTAGGTTCCCATGCATAATTGGGACACATCCAGTACCTCTGTCTATATGTTTCCTCATCTTCAGAGATGTCTACCTTGCAAGGATCACCACAAAAGCACATTGGTCGAGGAACACCTTCAGGGAGAGGCTTTAGGTCGTAGGGATTTGCCCTCTGGCGACCATAGCTACAATTGAAAGAATTTAGTCATATTAATGGAGAACCAAACCTAAACCTAGGGTTTTCTATTTGTTGCACAGATAATGAATAAACATTGGGATTACCTTGGAATACGAGCTTTACCACGCCTTGACATCCTAACATTATGTAGAAAAAAAATCAATCCAAAGTACCTTGCAACGAATGTAAAGGTACTAACACTACATCACCATACCTCCCAAATAAGCTTTTCATTACAAACCCTAAACAAATTTGAATCCCAACAAACACAAAATTTAACTCAATGATTATAAACCATAACATATACAACAACAACAACACCAACAACCATACATTTGGGTCATTCAATCATTTGAACCACCATACATTGCACGATTGACATGAACATGAACCAAACCTATAATGCCAAGTTCAAAAACAAACGAATCTAAATGGATGAATTGAAAGAGGGGAAAGAGGAGTACCTTGGCAAAACGCCTTGGTCATAACAAATTGAAATGTAATGACCAACAAATAAATAAAATACATAGTAACCCTAATGACCAACAAATAACTAACCCTAATGACACCTACAATAAACAAATAACCCTAATGACCAAAATAACTAGAAACCAAACTAACCTAACATGTTCATCACATAAAACAGTTAAACAACAATGCACTCAATCATCCTAAGCCATGCATTTTGCAAATGCAAACACAAATATACCAAATCACCAAACAACCATGATTCCACATGATTAGGGACAATGTAAGCACATCTATGCGGATAGAATGGAGGAGGGGAGGGACCATTACCTCGAGGAAGCTTCGGGAGACAAGATCCGGGCACCGGGGGTCGATTTTGGAGGTTAGAGTTTCGTGGGGGCCGTGGGGGATTTGGGAGCCATGGGGGAATGAAGGAAGGGAGGGAAGAAGAAGAAGGGGGCCTCGGCTTAAAGGGTCCAGACCTCGGCGTTGAGTCGGATCACGCCGAGGTCTAGAGGCTCGGCGTTAAGTGACCCAACGCCGAGCTGCTGGGCCACCGTGCTTTGTTGGGCCGCCTAGGCCGTGCTCCGGATGGGGCTAGATCTCGGCACGTAGTCAGACCACGCCAAGGTTGGGTACTTGGCGTCGGCTGACACGACGCCGACATCACGGACCCACGCGCCAACGTGTCGACGACGACCCCGGTCGTCCGTGACATGGCAATACCTCGGCATCGAGTGACACGACGCCGAGCCTCATATCTCGGCGTCATGTGCTAAGACGCCTAAAAATGGTCTATTTTCAGAAAATGTTTTGACATTGGTATTTTTCTAAAAATTGTTTTCAAAAGAGTCCAAAATATGAAAATTTCACCTTCTATTCGACCTTGTCTATCTCTCTAGCTAGCGAGCTAGCTCCAGCATCCAGCCCATGGCAACCGGGCCAAGCTCGACCCCATCGTTCTTCAATTTCCTAAAGGAAGGCCTGCTCCTCCTAGCCACAACCAGAGGCTCTTCGCAGCTGTCTTTACAATTACTGCCGCCTCCACTTGTCTACTCCTTCTCGTCAACGACCTCACCGTCCAGCCTCTCAGAGATGAGATTGACCTCGACGCAAAGGCGCTCAACAGCACCGATCCTAGTAGCCTAGATTTCCTTCAACTCACCCGAAAGACCCAAGATGACACCCGGGCTCTCCTACTCACCAGCGCAGCCAATCTTGTGTTTACCGTCATCATCGGATCAGTCATCCAGATCATCGTCCTCTTTGCCGCCATCGCAACATACTCCGGTGAGCTGCACACCTTCGGGTCGCTCCTTGGCAAAGTCAAGACGCAGTTGAAAGGCCCCGTGCTTACACTCGCTTTCATCTACGGACTGGAGATTGCCTACGTCGCGCTTCTTGGTGTCATGTCTACTCTGGTCATGGTCCTCATGATAATGAAATACTTTGTGTTGTTCTTTTGGGGGTCGCTGCTCATCCTGGTTCCCTTCATCTTCTTCGTGTACTTCTCCTTCCTCTGCTTCCTAAGCGTCGTCGTGGCAGTGGCCGAGCCCGGTTGCCACGACGCCGGCGCTCTTGGGCGGGGCATGGCGGCTGTTGAAAGGGAAGCGCAGACAGGCCATGCTTTTCATTTCTGTGACTGTCGTGCTGGCCACAGCCCTGACCCCTTGTCTACACTCTGGCCAAGAGATGCGAACTTACTAGCATGGTAGCTGGGTTGCTCCTGGGGTTTCTCTCGCTACACCAGAATAGCACTTCATGGTTCAAAACACCCCATAATTATCGGATTTTAAACTAGCACAACCATATCGACAATGATAAGGGTCAGCTATCACTGTCGGTTCATACAAACTGGCAGTGTTCTTCAACTTCACTATCGGTTCTTTACCCAACCGGCAGAGTTCAGTTCCACCAACACTGCCGGTTCATGAGACCACCTGGCAGAGTTCAGTTCCACCAACATTGTCGGTTTATATTTTAACCGGCAGTGTTGTCGTAACCATCACTGTCGGTTTGTGACAAGAACCGACAGTGATGGCTAAGCTAACGCTGCCAGTTTGTGGCTCAAGCCGGCAGTGTCATCTTGGCCATCACTGCCGGTTTATTGCTAACCGGCAGTGATGGTTACGACAACACTGCCGGTTTGTTGCTAACCGGCAGTGATGGTTACGACAACACTACCGGTTTGTTGCTAACAAGCACTGATGGCCTGTTCGTATTTTATTGTTTTATATTTTATTTTAATTTATATTTTTTCGTGGAATCGAGTTTCGCTTTATATACGCTACGTAGACAACAAGTCCATCAATATTAAATATTACAAATGTTACGGTTACAGTTCAAATGTTCTTATCAAGATCTCGATCCCTCAAAATAAAAAAGAAATTATTCGATAAGATAAAGCATGCTTCTCGGACTTCTTACAATAATCTAGCGAGCCGCTCTATGACATACTGGTCCTTGAGCTTTATGGATTGTGCAATGGAAAATACTCCATCTTTTTCCAATACGTCGGCTAAGATGAATTTTGCTAGCTCTGATTGCAGTGCGACGATCTCCATGTCTAACAGCCTTTCGTGGTTATATTTCTTGCTCTGTCATTCAAAAAAGTTGATATCCAAAGAGGAATCAGTAAATCATTTTGTTGAATTATTAACAGACATAAATAAAATGGGGATTATACACACCAACTTATCTGCTTCTTCTGATTTTCCACCAATGTAGCGAAGCATTGCCCACATTACATAAAACTCGCATTCATTGTTTTCCACCGGCTGTTTTAGGTACTTCCCCTCCATTTCGACAACCTTGAATGGGACATGCATCCCACCGATATGTCTTCTTCGAACACTGTGCAACATTAAAAGGAGAAAGATTAGAAAGCGGTATGTGTGACTAGAAAATAATATGTTATTAGGATCGCTTACTAATTCAGCAATGCCACCAGTGCATCTAGATGATGAAATGGTTTTTTCTTTAAGTCCCACACCTCGATCAGATTTTTAGCAAGATTGACACAAATAAAGACGAAATGGTTGCTACAATCACAGAATCCAAATTATCGAATAATCTTAACAAAAAAAAGAAGCATAAAATTAAAAGTCGAGAACACATACTCATAGTTGTAGGCTAGAAGTATATGGGTTTTGTTATTCATCTTGAATTCATCGAAAACAATAATCAATCTCTCTTTCAGGTCATTCACATCACATCCATGGAGGCCTAAACATGTCTTCCCATTGACTCGCAAGGGGTCCAAGAAGCCTATGTTATCCCATTTGCTTTTTAGTATGCAAAATTTTGCTATACACCTACATAAAATCATAGGAATTGCTCAAAAGTTAACAATTTGTGTCTTGAGAGAGTAGTTAATTATAATATCGTGCGTGTAGGGTACTTACATAGTCCACGGCGTCAACATTTGTCAATCGAGAGAGCGTTTCTAGTACAGCTGGGACAAGCACTTCCACTCGACATCGAACTTCTCTTCTTTAGGATAATGAAAAACATGTGGTGAATGGATAATAACCTCAAAACCAAAGTCCTCCATCTCTGTTGCTTGAGCCATGTAATATTCATGCAACTGGCGCATATATGTTGTCAAGTTTTTATACTCGTCATCGGGAACCAAAAGATTGCCCCTTTCATACTTCATTGCCGGTGTTCCCGTCCCTTGTACATCATAATAGATGTTCACGGCCTCTTCCAAGGTTAATTAGGGGTTGTCTTCGGCGTACTTCTGTATCTTCCTTAAATCTTCATTGTGTATTTCATTGGCTCTTATTGTAGCGTACTAATTCTATGTTTGCCTTTCGAATTCGGACTTCAACAAACACGGAGGCAGTGAGGCACGAAGATTGAAGAAACTAACACAATCTTCCTTCGAGATGTGTGCTGTAAATGTTTCTTCAATCAAGTTTGTAACGCTCCCACTGAACGACCTTTTTCTTTTTTGTTGGTCCACTTTGGGAGCATTAGCGACCGAATCCAATGACCTTTTCTACGACTATGAGGATGCCTTTGATCTTATTTTGGGCTGGGGTGGAGGAGGAGGAGGAGGATGACAAAGAGAATTATGTTTTCCCGGGGCTGATGAAGATGGAGGAGGAGGAGTCTTCTCTTTTCTCGGGGCTGATGAAGATGGAGTCGGATGAGGAGGAATAGAAGGAGACCTCTGTCTTCTCAGGGTTGATGGCAAGGGATGAGGAGGGGAGTGATCTCTGTTGGGAGATGGTGAGTGATCATCGCGGGTGGGCGAAGACTCAGAGTCGTCCTCATCATCAGAGGACAATTAGTGGTCAAGCTTAATGAAGCGCTTGCGCCAGGCCACTTGAGAGCCCTTGTTATGACCAAGTTTTGGCCTGTCTTCCGCTGCGGGGTACTCAATGTGTATCTTGTTATACTTCTTATCAAGTATTCTATCAATGGTGAAGTGAGTGTACCCTTGTGGAATTGGGCAGCCATTAATGGTCCCATTTCCCATAGGCTAGGCCTGGCCGAGTGCCACCTTGTCCTTTGTCCATTCCTGATGGATGTACAACTTGACATTGATGGGTTCAGTGATGCTGTCCACCAGATGAGGCACATTCACATCTTCTTCGTCGAGTGGGGTCGATCCACAGCTGCTGTGACCCCTAAACTGTGGGCTAAAGGCAGTAGGAGTAGGGTTTTGTGGTACTCCTGACCCCTTGGACAGCAAAATTTGCTGGACTCATGCTTCAATAGTCGCCACAATCCGTGCGTCCATTCTATCTTTCATCTCTTTTAGTCGCCTCAAACACTCTGCCTCCTGATCCACTCTACCCCTTGAGCGGCTCCGATAAGTGTGAGATTCTTTGGGGAATGCTAGTGTCCAAGGAACAACACCGGCTCTTCTAGTGCGACCAGGGTGCTCCTTGGTTTTGAGTGCTTGGGTGAGCACGTCTTTCTCCCTATTAGAAGTGTGAGTCCCTTGCCTCACCTCCTCAGTTACCTGAGAGATCCTCTAGATGAGTTCGCTCATGGGTGGATTTGTGGAGCTAAAGCTCCCGTCCTCAGCGTGGCGTATATTCCTCCCCATATAGTATAATACTGATCTTGGCTCCTAATGGGCGGTCTCAACCTGAACGCCTTCCTCAGCAAGGCAATCCATCTTTTCAAGTTCTGCTTCAAATTCTGGCATCTTTTTGGCATAGCCATGAGAGCTGAGATGTTGAGGATTCGTCGCTTTTTGCGAGTTCTCCTTATTCTTCTTGCTCAGTTCTAAGTACTCCTCGGATAACCTGTATTCCTTGAAATCCTGCCAGAAGTCCTTTTGCTTGCTAAACTATCTACCATCGAAATCTAGCTCTTTATTTTGGAGGACAAAATTCTTGTACAATGCCCCCTTGAAATTCTTGAAGCATGTCCCCATGATTTCTTTTTTTCTTGACTACCTCCTTGTCATACTCCATTGGGAAAGTGAAATACTCTGGGATCTTGATATCCCATATGTAATCCTTCTCACTTTCGGGAACCCTCTATGGGTCGGTATCTTTCCCATTCCACTTCCTGTACCTAATCGAGATGAAGTCCCTTACAAGTAACTCGAGGATAGTCTTGTATTTGGTCAAAGCTATAGGAGGTGAGAGTGGATCCCCGAATTCATCGAACTCAGTGATGTGCTAGTGTGCATTCCTACCAATAGGAATCTTTAACACGCCTCACTTGGATCTAGCCTTCCTGCTCCCCGAACCCTCTGGCTCCTCGGCCGGCGGAGGATCTTGCTGGAGACACTAAGTAAGCTATGACCCTCTCAATTGATTAGCGTGTGTGGCTACATAGTCACATGATACCAAAGTTACCTAGCCATCTTGGTCATTTTGACCCAGCTTGAGCAGGCCGGACGAGGTCCATGGCTGCTCGTTCAATCCTAATTGACACCGTCACCGTTTGTTAGATCATGTGGCTCTCCTATCCCAGCGATATCAGTCGTTTCTTGTTGTCGATCTGTTTTTCGGCGATGGGGTAACAGGCGACGATGAGTCATGGCTGTGACACGATCATGGTTAGTTTTGGCTGTGGACAACTACTAATAGCATATGTTCATATTATATATATATATAATATGTTTAATGCAAAGTCTAATAATAAGTCCACATAAATCTTGAAGCCGTCGGTACAACCCCCACCGAGGCACCTAAAAAGAAAAATTCAATTTTTCACATGCCTAAAAAGGAGGCCTCTACTTCTTGTAATGATCTATGTTTAGACTCACCCTTGTGCAACCAAGCTTGTGTTGAGGTTGTTGTAGAAACATATACACAAGAGGTTGCATTGGAGAATGAACAACTCAAGCAAGAAGTGGCTCACCTCACCAAGGACTTGACTCAAGTGCAAGGCAAGATGGAGCAAGCCCAACTTCATCAAGACAACACCGTCAAGGGAGTGAAGAAGCTTGATGAAGGACAAACCGTGGTTTGCTACGTATGCCACAAGGAAGGCCACAAGTACTATGAGTGCAATGTGAAGAATGGGGGAGTAGCTAAGAAGAAAGAGAAAAGCAAAAGCAAACAAGCAAACTCTCCAACACCTACACCAACAAGGTGGACATGAAGGCCTCCACACCTTATCTCTTGAAGAAGAAGAAGAATGACAAGGTGGTGGCCATCAAGGTGAACAAGCAAGCCAACAATAGGGCCAAACGTATTTGGGTGCCTAAGGAGATCATTTCCAACATGAAGAGCACCAAGAAGGTTTGGATCAGTCCAAAGGACTTCGGGGCATTTGGAGACTTGGCAAAGTTTTGGATGCATTTCAAGGGGTGCATCATGATGAACAAGGTAACTGCCAAGTAGGTTAATGTATATCTTGGACCCAAGTCCCCCTTCCCATGTTAGGTAACTAGATTTAAATTCTTGCAATTTCAATTAGCATCTAGTTCCTTTTTATGCCTAGGTTTGCACTTGCATGTCTATCTTTTGTCATGCATACACTAGGTAAATCATATGGTAGGATTTGCTTGGTATCACTCTTACCCTTGGAGCAAACCTATATGGTTTAAATTGTTTAGGAGCATGGCACATAGCTTCTTTTACAAGTAGTTATTTAATATGTGCCAAAGTCCAAATCATAGATAATTTCCCTCGAATATCACCTTCAAAATGATTCTCATATTCATGAGATGTCATCCTGCAAGTGGTATTTTTTACTTCAAAATCAATGTGCATGTCTCCTACAAGTATTCCATGCTTGTGTGCACAAATTTAGGGGGAGGTTACTCTACAAGTTGGATGCTTTGAGACTAACACCTTTTCAAGCTTATCATGTGTGTAGTAGTCTCATTGCAAGAAAAATGGAGTCCCCAGAGATAAGCATCAAACTTCAAATGACCACCACCCATTTCAAGTGGTGTCAATCGAATTGGTTTCTACATGTGGTATTCCTAACCGATATCATTGTGTTGACTTCAATTTGATATTTATATGCTTTTTCCATGCATTATATAGATTAAACTCCCTTGTGCATTAATTTGCCGATTATGCATATATTTCACCCTCCATCATATGTATGCATATATTTAGGGGGAGCTTAGTCTATGTAATGTGAGAGTCAAGTTTTGTGATCTATTCCACTCCACATACAAAGGATCACAAAAATTGACCCTCCCCTGTGCTACTAATGTCTTCCTTTTCGGTGTTTGATTCCAAAGGGGGACAAATTGTAGGACCAAAAGCAAGCCAAACCATAAAATAAATTACAAGTGGTAATGGTCTGAGAAAGAGAGAAAAGTGGATTATGGAGTTAGGGGGAGGATTAAATCCATAATGCCACATGGTGACATTTTGCAAGGGCAAGATAAGTTGTCATAGAAATACATACAAGTGTTATCATTTTGCATCACATAAACTTGCCTTTGCATTGCATCCTAGCAAGTAGATAGTTTTTCAATTCCAAAATTTTTATTATTTGCTTGCTTTGATTGTGTTGTCATCAATCACCAAAAAGAGCAAGATTGTAAGAAAAATGGACCCTAGGCCCATTTAATTTGGATATTGGTGTTTGATGATCAACACAACCAAATTGGACTAATGTGTTTGCTAGTGTTTATTTTATAGTTCAATAGGATGCAACACGGACTTGGACCAAGTTTGGAACATGAAGAAAATGATCAACACTCAAAAGAAGACATTGGAGGAGGTGTTGACAGCCGAGAAATGAAGCAAGGAGTCCAAGACGCAAAGATATTGAAGCCCGAACAAAGCCACATGAAGAAATGGAACAAACGGTAGGGGTGGCGGTGCCACCAGAGACGGGCTGCTATAGCTGGAGAAGAGGGTGGCACCGGACAGCACCGTGTGCACCGCCCTGGTCACCGTCGTGGGGTGGCAGTGTACCAGACATGGGGTGGCGGTGCCACCGCCCTAAAATTCTAGAGAGTAGCGAAGGGGGACTCGGGCACCGCCCTATGAGTGGCGGTGCACCGCCCTATGAACAGTACCCCCAACGATCGGTCTATCAGTGACAACGGCTAGTCCACTTGGCAGTCACTTCCCTATCTAGTGCCTGGCACCGCCCTATCCGGTGACCATGTAGAAAAGAGGATCTCGGCCACAATGGCTAGTTTCGACTTGAGGGCCATAAATACATGCCCCAACCGGCCATTTGAAGTGTGAGGGAGCAAGGGAAGGATACTAGGGTGTTGCTACACCACTTTGGTGCTCTCCACATGCATAGAGCTTAAAGATCACTTGGTCATTAGCGTAAGTGCTTTGTGAAGTGCTTAGGTTAGTTAGACCATGCTCATATGCGCTTGCTCTAGGTTTAGGCCTAGTGTTTAGTGACGTTTGCACACCTCTTACTACTCGGTGCTTGCGCGCACCATTGTTGTACCTTGGAGGGGCTTGTAGTCTTATGAGACCACACCAACCGCGTTTGTGGTGTGGCCACCACCATGCACCGAAGGGAACAAGGCCTACGACGGTTTGGCCGAAAGCTTGATAGTGAAGACGGTGGGGAGCGGTCCAGAAGAGGCTTGCCGGAAGGCACACCGAAGACCTACTTGCGCGTGGAGAAGGCCTGGGGCTATCCACAGAGTTACCCGACCTGGGGCTTGGCCCTTGCGAGGGATTCCTTGCGAGGGGATCTAACGAGGAATAGGGGGAAGCTTGAGCGCTTCTCGATACCTCGGTAAAAATACCAGAGCCGTCGACGGGAGTTTGCATCTCTACCTCATCTTTACCTTCTGAATTTACATTGTTACCTAGGTTGTGTGCTTTACTTTCCTAGCTTAGTTGATAGGCTAGTTGATAGGGTTGGAACCTAGGTTGTAAGACTTTTTTGCGGTAGAGATAGTAACACATTAGCAAAACCGTAGTTGCACATTTAGATAGATTACTTTCTAGCATAGGTTTTGCTAAGGTGGAATTAGAGGCCACAGTTTAGAGTAGATTTTTAAGTTGCCTAATTCACCCCCCCCCCCCTCTTAGGCATCACGGTCCCTTACAGCTCACGAGGGTGACTCTTATAGTCTCGTTGAATCCTTTGTAGTCCACCTCCCATTAGTAGGCCTAACAGGACATTGTTGTAATAGGAAACATACTCTGCATGTGTTTTCTTTAGTGATATCCCTAGAATTGAACAATAGAAGACAAACCTTACTAAAGTTAGAACTAGAAGACCTCTGTGATCTCTTCTATGCTCCTATTATCTAGCCTTGATTGTGAAGTTGGGTTAAGTTAGATTTAGTTATTCTCGCACATGTTTCCTCGAGTTTGATATAAAACTAGGTTACTTCCGGTGAAGTGCTACAACGGTATAATATCCGTGCGCTTACAGATTATTCTATGTGCATTAATTTATACCAACACAAGGTAAATTCAACCAAACATCATTCAACAATGAAGCACAATCACTGGAAAGTGCTACCATCCAAACTTGATTTTGCATATTGCAAAATTCAAGTGTGGGGGAGAACTTCTCTAAAAACATCTCATGACATGCTTCACTCATTGATTTTGTCTTGGTTGTCTCTACTTTGTTTAACCTTTATGCTCTGCTCACTATGCTAAAGTCACTCAAAAAATATTATATAATGATAATTAAAATAAAATAAAATAAAACCATGCTTCTTTGGTTCTTTTCAGTTATTAGAACTTTTCAATAATAATAAAAATAATAATAAATATATATTTTTGTTATGCATAATAAACTTGATTTAGCTTAGCTTTGTTTTTAAAAATAAAGCTCTGACCTTTCTAAGTCTCCCACAATAAACAAAGAATATGGTGTTAGACAAGTTCCCTTCGAGTATTCTTTGTCACTAACAATTACAGGAACAAAGGATGAACAATGTATAGGAACATGGGTGCTACAATACACACTAAGGAGGTGCTCCAACATTCACACTTGGCTTTTAGTGTCGAATGATATAAAAATCCATGTGTGGGGGACCCGAACCTACCATGCTTTTTCTCAGGCACACTAGTTTGCACTCCGTCTTCTCACCCATGCCATGCACCTATAAGTTTGATTGTGTTTGAAAATGCCATACATGATAATCAAAATTAAAATATGAAACAAAGCACCGAACCACATCATGAACAAGTGGAGAAGCATGTACACAACTCAGTTTGATTCCATCCCACTTCATGTGCTTGCTCCTGATTCTACACTCGTTTAAAACATGCAATTTGAAAAAAAAAGAACCAAGTTTCACACTTAGAGTAAAATTTGAAAGTGAACTTGAATATATCTCTTTGAGATTGGCCTGCATAATCTTTATTCCTTACATACACTTAGTGCTTGTGGGAAAAATATCTTATCGAAAAAACAAATTGACTAAGTTGTTGTGAAGTGAGATATGGCATTGACATGGAAATCCAACCTTTTCTATTCAAAGTACTTGGAGAATTTTCTTTTTATAAAATGTCAAAGTCCACAGTTTCACACACACTCCTCAGTGGTAAAGAAATTCCTACCAAGGCCAAATATCATGATAAAACCTTCTACATATGCTACTTGTTTTTGTTGAGCTTTGTCAAACTTTGTTGACCCATGTTGAGAAAGTTATCATACTTTTAAAATCAAGATCACGTACACGCCACCAAATATATGCACTACTCCTATACTAGGAGTAGTCGCAAAAACATGCCTTCCACTAAGATCCATCCAAAAATATTCTACTCCTACACTAGGAGTGAGCAAAAATATGTTTATTAGGTTCCATCAAAATAAATGCTCTAAATCCTTGTTGACATCTCTTTCAAAAGTTTTGTTGCAAAAGGAGGCGTGAGGCTATCATCAAAAAAAAAGAAAGAAAGAAAAAAGAGAAAGAAAAAGAAAAAAGAGAAGAAAAGAATAAAAGAAAGACGAGAATAAAGATAGCCCATGTTCTCACAAAAAAATTCCAAGTTCCAATAAAGAGAGAGATGTGTTCTAAAGAGCATAGTAGAATTAGGTTAGCCACACTATATATCCACCTAATGTTCCGGACACGTGCACATCTTGATTTAATTGTATGACATCTTTCTCCTCGGATCCATTGTTTGACTTAGCAAAATATGCAATTTAGGTATGCCTTCATACTTTTCCTACCCGAGCCCCACATAAGCTTTTTAGAAGTAGAAAGAAAAAAGAAGGTAATGCTATGATATGCCTTAGTGAGGAACCAAACAACTTTGAGTGATTTGAGAGTACCATTTGAGGAGTACATGTGAACTATGCTTTATTTCAAAAAGTTTACAAAAACCTCGAACTTACTAAGATAAGAAAATGGGAAGAGATGACTTTGTTCAGAGCCATTCCACTTTTCAACCACTCAAGAAGATATGTTAGCCACTCCACATATCCCACAGGTATGAGGTAAAGTTTTTGGAATAAACCTCATGCTAGCCCATATCTTGAATAGCTATGTTTATGTTTACTTTATCCTAACCTTTGCTCGGGACAAGCAAAGATCTACGTGTGGGGGGAGCTTGTTGGCGGTCCTTAACAATCAAATCTGATAGCCAATTAAGACACAAAAAGAAAAGAAATTAACAGCCTCAAACACATATGCATTTACTATTGACCAAATTCCACATGTATTTGGAGATTGTTGTTTCGCAGGAGACAAGTACAAATACATGGAGAAATCCACCGAAAGGCGCTTTCTGACATAGATTTGCGCAAAGGATAAATGGAAAGGCCCATCAACTCAAGTTATCCGGGCAAAATACTGACCAAGGAGCAGCCTAGGACCATTCACCGACCCACCACGCGAAGGCGGTGGCGAGAGGGCTAGGTCAGGGGGCGGCCAACCCCAGGGGGCGGGTGATGCCCCACCTGCGCCTTTCTGTCGCCCCTTCGTATGGCAATCGCATGAGGCCATGCAGAGACGGTGGAGACTGAGCTTCGCACCAAATTTCACCTCCACACCGCCTTACACCTCTATATAAATAGGGGGTAGAGTCCCCTCTACAACACACACCTCTCATCTGAGCTTCACTCTTCATACTTTTAGTGGTAGTGTCCCTCTAGGTGTTTCACACCTATTTGTAATAGAAAATAGGGAGAGAGGAGAGGAAAGAGCCGAGGAAGAGCTGGGTTTGTCAGAACCTCCTCTACCTTGTACCTCTATGGAGCTGACTCATCTTGAGCAGCCTCCAGGTTTAACTTTTGGTAATTTCAAGATTTCTATTTGATCAAGTTCATTGCTTACTTTACTTTGCTTATGGGATCTCCGCTCGACCGAGTGCTCTAGTCTTAAGAGCTGGACTAGAGTAGTAATCGTTAGCATAGACGTGGTGTCTAGGCTAGTGTTTACCTGAGTTTGGGTCCAATCCCATGGAATAGTTGCGGTAGCCCCAGAGGAGACAGCTCTGACCAGGCCTTTATAATCCACCACGTTCGGATTGGTGTTTCCATAGAGCTTTTGGTAGCCTTCCCCCGATCACCCCTTCTCAGTCTTTTTGAGGATCGGAAAGGTACTGCTGCTCCAAAGTAAGTTTAGTAAGCCTGAACCTTGGTTATCTAGTTTATCTTGGGAAAACCTTAGGAAACCCCTCTCTACCGGCAAAAACACTTTTTATCTTGGACAACCTTGATCTTTTCTAGTTCACTTCTCGTTCCTCGTGGAAATCGACACCTATGAATACTCCGGATGAAAGCTACAATAGTATCCGTGCGCTTGCGGATTTATCTGTTTGCGTTAACTAATACCAACACAACTCAAATTCATACATATGTGCAAGCTTCAATCCAAACTCTTAGCACATATATAGAGGGAGCTAATGCTACCAATTTGGGTTCATGAAACTTGTCCAAATCCTTTTACACATGGTAAATATGCTTGGGCAAGCAACATGGATTCAAATGAATTTCAATTCATATCCTTGTGAAAGGGTTGTCATCAATTACCAAAAAGGGGGAGATTGAAAGCTCTAGTTTGGTTTTGGTGAATTGATGAAACCCTAAGTGCTAATACTTTGCTCTAAGTGATCATGAGATAGGATGGCACATTCCAAGTGATTGAGCAAGTGGTGAAGATCATGTTGATGGTGGAGGCCATGGTGATGATCAAGGGCTTAGAATTGGAAAAGAAGAGAAAAATAAAAAGCTCAAGGCAAAGGTGATATCCATATGAGCTTTTGTGTTTTGGTGATCGAGACACTTAGTGAGTGTGATCACATTTATGATAGATAGCCATACTATTGAGAGGGGTGAAACTCAACGCAAAATGCGGTTATCAAAGTGCCACTAGATGTTCTAACTCATTGCATATACATTTAGATTCTAGTGAGTGCTAACACCCTTAAAAATGTTTGTGAAAATATGCTAACACATGTACACAAGGTGATACACTTGGTGGTTGGTACATTTGATCAAGGGTGGCGAAGTTGGTGAAGTCGAGGAGGTCACTGGAGCTGACCGGACGCAGGACCAGACGCTGGACCTACGCGTCCGGTCAGTGGTGAAGCAGTGGTATGGCCTCGGTCAAGTGACCGGACCCTGAGTGTTGTGTGTGATCGGACGCGCAGGGGGTGCATCCGGTTCTGCATGACATATGCTGACGCAAGCGATCTTGGCACGCTAGAGTTGAGCCAGAGAGGATCGGACGTAGGGGTGCATCCGGTCAGGCACGATCGGACGCGTCCGGTCGTCATTTTTTGTCTCTAGATGCTTACTGGAAATGATCTAACACTGGGTTGTCACTGGGAGCGGCACGTCCGGTCGTCGGGTGGTGGCACGTGCAGACGCACGAACAGGGCTGGCACCGGCACGTTCGTTCCTATCTCTTGTGCGTCTGATCATCACTTAAGTGACGCGCTTGTGGCTAACTAGCCGTTGAGGATGAACGGCACTGGTTAAATCGAGAGACACGTGGTGTGAATTAAGGGACCGGACACTGGGCGTCGCGCATCTGGTCAAACTGACTAGTGTGTCCGGTCCCCTCATGGAGGTAGGCTGTAGGGGGCCAACGGCTCTATTCCTTTGGCCCCTCTATAAAAGGTGTTTGGCCGGCTCTAGCTCACTCTTTTGGCCATTTTCATTAACATAGCAACCTAGTGAGCTAAGCCAAAGCCCTCCCACTCATCTCCATCATTGATTCGTCATCTTTGTGAGATTGGAAGTGAATCCAAGTGCATTGCTTGAGTGATTGCATCTAGAGGCACTTGGTGATTTTGTTTCGCTGCGGGATTCGTTTGTTTATCTTGGTGGTTGCTGCCACCTAGATGGCTTGGTGCAGCGAGGATCGTCGAGCCGAGGAAGGTGATTGTCTCTGGCTTCGATCATGGTGATTGTGAGGGGTTCTTTATCTTTCCCCGGCAGAGAGCCAAAAGGTCCTCTAGTGGATTGCTCATGGCTTGTTGATCCTTATCTTGTGTTGGTTGTGCGGCACCCAATTACGGGTTAGGCGTGTGATGCCTATTAGCGCGTGAACCTCCAAGTGAGTGAATCGTCACAATGGGGACTAGCTTGCCAGCAAGCAAGTGATCCTCAGTGCAAAATCTTGTGGCATCTTGTCTCCGAGAAATTCATTTGGTATTCATTATGATTGATTGATCATCTCTTGCCACGGCGGTATAAAAATCACTGCCTCTCTTGTATTTACTTTCCTAGTGTAGCTAAGCTCTTTAATGTAATTAGTTTTGAGAGCTAGCTTGTGTCTTGTCTAGTGGTTAGTGAGGCTCTTTAGCTAGTCTTTGAGAGCTCATTAACTTAGTGGTAGTGACTTAGCCTCTTGTGTGATATAGAGATCATGGATAACTAGAATTGTGAATAGGAGGTTTGCATTTTTTTGGTAGGCTAGTACAACACTCCCTTCGTCATTTAATTGTCTAACATATATTTGTTTAAGTGTTGTTGTAGAAATATTTAATAGGCTATTCACCCCCCTCTAGCCATTAGGACCATTCAAGGGGGAGCTGGATCAAATTCTACCCAGCTGCGGGCACGGCGGAGGCGCCAGCAACCGGCCATCGATGGCTAGCTTGAGGCACATAGGCGCAAGATTCGGGCGGGGTGATGCCGGATCTGCGCTGCCGATTGTCGATCCACACACGGTGTGAGAAGACCGAGAAAGGCGGAGGAGGAAGAAGGTCGAGGCCGCCAAACCACGAGGCCGGCCGCACGCCCTGCGCTAGCCAGTGCGCTACGCGCAGATTCGGGCAAAGCACGAGACGGAGAGCGCACGCACGCACACAGAGGGTCCGAGTAGGGGAGAAGAACCCGCGACCCTGCTGGTAGAGCTCAGCGCTGGCGGGTCGACGCCCAGGAGCTTCGCATTGGGGAGGGCAGGATCCGGCCAGCATGCATCCGCGCCAAGACGGGGAGAGGCGTCAGCCGCTGCAAGGCCGCGCCGATCTAGGGCATAGACAGGAGATCCAGACACAAGTTCCTAGATCGGCACCGCCGGCTCCCCAGAAGCTCCATGGATGATGGGGAGAGGATTGAGGGGACAGAGGGCGGGAGAGGTAGGTGACTATACATAGTATCATGTTTTTTGGGTCCTTTGCGGGCCGCTACCGCCGCATGCCAGAGGGTGGCGACGGCGGCCAGAGAGGTGGCAAGGAGTGTTAGCACAATGTAATTATAGTAGGCTGATGTATTTATGTTGAAGAAACCCAATTGAGGAGGCACATGGTGTCGCTGAAGCTTCTTGGCTGCGTCAGTTACTCATGGAGCTTCGCCACCCACCTCGCCGAGCCACGTTAGTCTATTGTGATAACATTAGTGTTGTCTACCTCTCCACCAACCCAGTCCAGCATCAGCGCACGAAGCATGTTGAGATTGATCTCCATTTTGTTCGGGAGCGAGTCGCCCTTTGCCAAGTTCGGGTTCTTCATGTCCCAACGACATCTCAATACGTCGACGTCTTCACCAAGGGTCTCCCAACCTCTGTGTTTCAGGAGTTTCGATCCAGCCTAAATGTTCGTTGTGCTCCCGTTCCGACTGCGGGGGAGTGTTAGCACAATGTAATTATAGTAGACTGATGTATTTATGGTAGGCTACCCTTGATTGCCTATGCCGCCGCCAAGGAAGCCAAAGATCGCCGTCTCGCCGCGGCCGCCGAAGAAGGGTCCAACGGCGCCGGCGAGCACCCCCGAGTCGCCCGTATGGGGGAGCTCCAAGTGGGGGGCGACTCCTTTAGTCAATATCCAAGGTCGAATATAGACGTACTTTTCCCTTACCCTGTCATAACTCATAAGCGCGTTAAGCAACATCCACCAATATTTCAGATTTCAGAAATAATGGCTACGAGTAACATGGCCTATATGTGCTGACTGCTGACACTTCTCACAACTGCGACTTTTTCTATTGGATCGGCATCAAGATTTTCTACGTAAAAGGTTTGTTTTCTCCAAACATGTGTCTTACTTTCTTTACTCCACCATTAGCTTAAAACCTGTGATACACTCCAACTTCGTTCTCATCACCTTCTATTCGACCTTGTCTATCTCTCTAGCTAGCTAGCTAGCTAGCTCCAGCATCCAGCCATGGCAACCGGGCAAAGCTCGACCCCATCGTTCTTCAATTTCCTAAAGGAAGGCCTGCTCCTCCCTAGCCACAACCGGACGCTCTTCGCAGCTGTCTTTACACTTACCGCCGCCTCCACCTGTCTACTCCTCCTTGGCAACGACCTCGCCGTCCAGCCCCTCAGAGACGAGATTGACCTCGACACAAAGGCGCTCAACACCACCGATCCCAGTAGCCCAGACTTCCTTCAACTCACCCGAAAGACCCAAGATGACACCCGGGCTCTCTTGCTCACCAGAGCAGCCTATTTTCTGTTTGGCGCCATCACCAGATCAGCAATCCGGATCATCGTCCTCTTCGCCGCCGTCGCGACATACTCCGGTGAGCTGCACACCTTCGGGTCGCTCCTTGGCAAAGTCAAGACGCAGCTGAAAGGCCCCGTGCTTACGCTCGCCGTCGTCTACGCACTGGAGGTCGCCTACGTCGCGCTTCTTGGTGCCATGATTAGGCTACTCATGTGCCTCAAGATCATGAAATACTTTGTGTTGTTCTTTGTGGGGTCGCTGCTCGTCCTGGTTCCCTTCATCTTCCTCGTGTACTTCTCCTTCCTCTGCTCCATGAGCGTCGTCGTGGCAGTGGCCGAGCCCGGTTGCCATGGCGCCGGCGCTCTTGGACGGGCGTGGCGGCTGATGAAGGGGAAGCGCAGACGGGCCATGCTTTTCATTTCTGTGACTGCCGTGCTCGCCACTGCCTTGAACCCTGTCTACACTCTGGCCAAGAGATGCGCACTTACTAGCATGGCAGCAGGGTTGCTCCTGGGGTTTCTGTACAGCATCTTGAAGGCCGCCGTGCAGGTGTTTGCAGCCTGCGCCATGGCCGCATTATACTACGAGTGCAAGGGGAGCACCCAGGCATCGGCGGTGGGGTACGTCAAGGTTTCTACCAAGGAGCAAATTGATGCTTGATTATTAATTAGCTACTCTATCAACCTGATTTGCACTA
The DNA here is from genome assembly GCF_019320115.1 of Miscanthus floridulus. Classification (NCBI taxonomy): domain Eukaryota; kingdom Viridiplantae; phylum Streptophyta; class Magnoliopsida; order Poales; family Poaceae; genus Miscanthus; species Miscanthus floridulus. The sequence goes on from NC_089598.1 coordinate 85,318,265, forward strand.
TGCATATAACCTGTCAATATCGATATGTAATAGTCCTCGTTTACCCTTTTCGTTTCATTTGAGAATTTACTTCGTGGATGTGATGTAAGAAAAAGAATAAGTGCAGTTTCATGAATTTTCTCTCTCCCGTCTCTGTTTGCTCCACATCATAAAAAATCCTATGTGGCACACGAGAGGGAGTATAAGGTCGCTGGCGTGTAACAATAGATTTGCCTGAAGCAATAAATAGTGCTATTTTAGTACCAAGTGCCAACTAGTAGCCACTATGCAACGGTCAATTTTACCAGGCAATAACCTTACAACCTGGTAGCAATGAATACAAAATAATTTATCCTCACATCTACACTTAGAGTATGTTTGGTGCGGCTCTGACTCAAGCTGGTTTTTTAGGCTCCAGGAGAGAGATCTGGCTCCACTGACAAAGTCCGTACGAGTCCTGCCAAAGAGGCTCTTACCCTCTGTTCAGCAGTCAAGCCGAACGGATGGGGCTCCATAAAGAAGATGACGGTTGAGATAAATGTGTTTTTTACTAAGATGGGGCGTATCTTAATAATGCCATCACATTGTGTGAACTCAAACAACAAATACCAACCGCTACCGCCCCCACCCTTACTTAGTGATTTGGTAAGATACATTGTGGTTGCCCTAACTATAAATACCATCCACCCGCACCTTGTTCAAATCTCACCTCCCGATTGTTCCCTAATACTAGTAGGACTCACTACTATAGAAAGTTTAATCACCGCCGAGACTTTCACTGCTGGTTATGTGAGAACCAACGGTGATACATATCACGTCGGTTCATAGTCTAAGGGGTCCCATAAGGGTGCCTTACTAGCAGTGATAAATGTTTTCAACGCTGGCCCGGCGTATGATCCGGTGGTGAATATAGTGCCAGTCTTCACCGTTGCATCGTACGCTGAACCAGCGGTGCAACATTTAGCACTGCTGACTAGTCGCCCAATGCGCGACGCACATACAAGCCAGCAGAGATAAGAAGCTTCGTCGTCGGTTTGAAGATGGAAGGATGCACCGCCCGTTAGAGCCGACAGCAGAACAAGCTAGCACCCTCAGTTCTCTATATGATCCAGCGGTGGAAATCGCAACGATTCCAAACACCGCATCGTCCGCCGTGCTGGTGGTGATTAGAAGTTTCATTGTCGATTTGTTCGGACACTGAACTCCACATGCTATGATCCGGCGGTAAAAACATATATCACCGCCGGTTGTCGGTTTAATCCGATGGTGGTAAATGGCTGGAAAAAAAACAATTCCCTCCTCTTCTTCTTCACTCACTCAACTTCTTTAGTCGTGGCTCCTCCCACCATTTCGGCAACCGTTTGTTGGTGAGGGCTCCCAATTTTCAAAGGATGTTCTAAGGTTGGAAACTAACAACCCTTTTCGTCGCTAGCTTAGTTTCCGTGTTTAAATTATCACCGAAATCAACCTTCTTCCTTTTAGAGTGCTTCTTGATTTTGGAGGCGGCTTCTGATTCTTGATTATATTGTGATTGTCGGCATTAACATCATTGCAAATATCATTCCACCAGAAAAGAGCAAATCTAGTAAACTCGCTAGTAGCAAGCCTAACTCTATGTTCTTTAGGTACTAGATGAGAATTAAATTTTTGCTCAATAGCAAGCTCCTAATCTAAATATGTCTTAGTATCAGCAAGCTCCCAATCCAAATATGCCTTAGGACCGGCAGAGCTAACAAAAGGAAGCATTTTAAACTTGGTTTTAGCAAAAGGATGACTATTACCTCGGTCATTACCTCTCATACTGCAACGGTTTTGATGTAGTCTCCCATGTAACCGTGCGTCGCGCTCAGCACATCACGCCTCATCGTCTGCCTCAGTGTTGCCAGCATCCTCATCTTTCAGATCATCAACATCACCAATGTCATCACGATGCAGCTCAAGTCGTCGTTGTTCAACATCTTCAATCCGCTTGGCCAAAGTGTTGATACTTTACATGATATGATTAAGCTTCTCATCAATGAAGGTGCTCTCATCTCGTATAAGCTTTTGGAGCTGGTTCTTGGACACACAATCGTTGAAATTTGTGGGATGGGTCTCATCTCAGGTTTGCCTGACATTGTTAGTAGAAAGAAGAAGACAACACAAAAAGTTTTATCCCTACCAACTACTTGGAGGTGGACAAGGAAATAAGGCATTCAACTCTCAAGTGTCTTACCACAGTCTTACAAGTGTTTGTAAGAAATACAGCAGGTAGTGCAATTGGTGGTTGGTTGTGATATCATTGTAGCTTCCGTGTAACAATTGGAAAGGTGAACCTAGTTGTACTTGGTTAGAAGATGGTGGAACTTGGACAGCCACAATATAGTAGCAATGGATTAGCAACAATCGCAACAGATTAGCAAAGCTGAATAAATATCTAAAGTACTAGTCACAGCTGCTGGTCTAATATGCATCCCTAGACGTAGAACAATAAGCTAAAACAAAGGACCAAGAAAGGATTCAGAGATATTGCCAAGAGAGTGCTTGTTCTACTCCTTTCTTTGTTTCTTCATTGTTTTCCCTTCTTTTTTATATGTTTTCTTTTCCTTTTTTTCTTTATTTTTTTGTATGGAGCAATAAACAGAGGAAACAAGGAAAAATTAAAGAGAGAAAACAAGAAAAACTGAAAACTGATTTCAACTTCTAGGACGGATTTGAGGTCCAAAACAATGGATTTTCAGGGTCGAAGACGGTAACAGGACAAATTTAAAGTCATGTTGGTTTTTGCACATCGGCCTCCAAATTATCTTGCCATCAACTGCTAGATTGTCTGATTCTGACTTTAGTAAAAGTTATGCAAAAGCTATGGTCTAGTTAAATTAAAAAAGTTTGGCTAACACGAATTCCACGACGTCATTTTTTTTTACGGAGGGAGTATGTCTACAGTCGTTGGTGGGCACGATCCTCCATGCGACAAATCCACTCACCTATCAGAGTTCAGAGTTGCCTGCTCCGACGACCTGCTTTCCAAGTCGTCGGAGAGACCGATGACCGATGACGCTATGACAGCGACATCCACCATAAGTCATCCAATCCGGCCAGTGAAAACGAAAACAACACGTCTACACCCACCGCGCAACCCACTTGTATAATCCATCTTCCAGTTGTCCAAATCTTGTCTCTTGACTGATCCTCAGCACTACGCCATGGCCACCAAAGCAAGCTCCTCACTGTCGCCATGCATCAGACTCATGGAGGAATCCCTGCTCCTCCCGATGCAAGACGCCGGTCTCTTTGCAAAGACCTTCCTGCTCATCTTCGCCCACACCTTCATCTTCATCGCCGTCGCCGTCCACTTTGCCCACCCACTCGCCACCAGCATCCTCGCCGACATCAGAGCTCACAAGAGCACGCCGGAGATCACCACTGACACCGCGAGCTCCAATCACTCCAAGGAGCTGTCATTACTAGCCATCTACCTCTCCTACCTCGCGAGTAAACTCGCCACCCAGCTTGTCACCTCTCTCGCCACCGCCACTACGTACTCCGGCGAGCGCCTCTCGCGTAAGGCGGTCAAGGAGAGGATCGGAGGCCTTCTTGGCACGGCTGCCCTCGCCGGCGTGCTGGAGCTGTCGTTCACCGCTCTACTAGTGCTTCTCCTCGTATCCACATGGACCTACGCTGACTCAGGCATACAGTCTCTGTGTGGCTACTCGATGTTTTTAGTGGCTCTTCTCCTCTACCTTTACCTCGCCACGGTGATCCCGGTGAGCATCGCCGTGTCGGCGGTGGATAGAGGCTGCCACAGCGTCTGGGCGCTGCGTCGGGCGTGGCGGCTTATGAGAGCAAGGAGGAAGGAGGCTGCCGTGCTTGTGTTCGTCGTCAACCTCCTGCCTGCTGTCGTCTACCCGTACCCGGTCCCCATGTACGCGTTTTTGTCTGGGACGATGAGCAGCCAGGACTTGTGGCTCGTGGGTGCAATTTCTGGATCTGATCTTCCCTTTGTTGGTGCGCAGTTGTTCTCCATGGTGGCAGCCACGATGTTCTGCTGCCTATCCATGGAAACCAACTATGGAGCAAGCACGCCTGTTGTTTGAGTCGTATATTATTTCTCCATTTTGTGTTATCGATCACACTGAGTCAAAATTTGCCTGCTTTTTCGTCATGTTGTGGCCAAGACTTTCTCGTTGTTCTATATACGAGAGAGAGTGAGCGTTTTACAATGTTTCTCATCCCAATGATAACGGTACGTACGGGGACGTAAAATGTTTATTTCTCGCACCCCAAGGATAACTGTCCCTAGGGACGTAAATAGATCGGATATGTGAACAGAATTGCCATATATTTTCCTTTGGATTGACAATCAGACACGGATACCAAAATAGATACAAATACGGTCGCATGTAGATTATCACGGTTACGAATAAGTGTGTATTGCGGCTGCTGGAGCTATTGGACTATCTATTCTCTATTCCATCCATCGTAACAGGAAATCAACTTGTATATCAACCAATCCATTTTTTTGAGCAATTAGACATAGAATCCTCTAAAATCGAAAGGATCTCGGACCACTCAAGAAAGCACGAAAGCCGGTTAGAAAAAATAGATTCCTGAATATGGGATTAGTTGAGTGTCAATAGTATAAGAAACAATGAGAAGGGTTACAACAGGAAGCGGCCATGTGATCGGCAGCAAAACAATTGAAGCAAAGCCCCACAAGCTTTAGCGGAATAGGGCGCCCTGGGCGAGAAACCCGGCGACCAGACAGGGACCAGTCGACGCTCTGGTGACTAGGCAGTGTTGCCAACCATCGGCGTCATGCGACATGACACGATGATTGCTAGCAATGCGGGGCCCTAGGCACTGAGTCCACCAACGAGGGCTTGGTGGAGGAGGCAGTGAGGTTTGCCCCTATAGGCCAGGGAGGTTGGACTGGGCGCTGATGTAGCCCATCTCCTCATGCCCATAGTTTTATCAATGAGTATTGGAACTATGGATCCTCATGTGTATTTAGTTCCTCTTACTATGTGTTTGGTTTGGAGACAATATGGGATCGAATGAATCTATTCTTGATTCTTAAGATGGGCCCAACCCAGCTCGTATCTAGTTGGAAGGGATGGGACCATCCCATTTTTTTGTTTGGTTGGAGGAATTGGATTACATGAGATGGATAGTGCGAACACATGGTTGATATGTGCACATATGTGTCAAGTTGTGATGAGTGATTGTTAGAAGTTGATCGGCTTTGGTTCAGTTTGGAGACTAACCATGGCGTGAGTGTGTGTGTGTGCAACATGTCTCTTGGTTGTGTTGGTGTGCAGGTGTTGAGCACAGAGATGGTAGACGGGCATGGAAAAGGTCAAGTAGAGATGTGGCGTGTTGATGGATTAGGAGCGGTGAAGGATGAACGTAAGGCTTGAACCGAGGGACCAAGATGGCCGGAAGACTGACCATGGGTGGCTGACACTTGGGGACATCATCAACAAGCAAGAGTACATGAGGAGGAGTAGACCGTGTTGACAAAGTCAAGCAGAGGCGCAAGAGGACTTGGTGATCGGATGGTCAAGGGTGACAGTGACACGTGTCGAGATTGTGGAGGCGTAGCGGAAACGCTTCTCCAAAGGGTTTGGTGGTTTGGGCCTCAAAACCACCGGCGGATAGTTTTCGCGTTTGGGCCTCAAAACCTGGTTGGAGTTTTGGCAGGAACGGGAGGAGGCACGTGGAGTCATCGCGAACCTTGCGTCGAGGCAAAGCAAAGTCATGAAGAGCCCATGGACATAGGTTTCACAGATCTTGAGTTGGACATTTTGCCCTTAGGTTATGTGGTTCAACCAAAATATCTAAGGGAATTGTTGGGATTGTGTAATAGCTCTATAAATAAGGAGGGCTCCTCCTAACCAACCTATCTCTCTAGTCTTTCATTTCTAGAGTCGCTAGGTCTTTGTTTTCTGTCTAAGTCTGAGTTTGTACTAGTAGAGATCAAAGTGCATAGAATCAGACCTCTACTGTGTTAAGTTGTCCTCTGTAGGAACCAGATCTTGTGGGTGCAAGAAATAAAGCAATTGTTCCTCTGAGATCTAAGTTCCTACTTTTTGTTTTTTATTTGAATCGGTTTTTCCTCTCTCGAGACCCCTTCTCTTGCGTTTTCGGTGAGTTCATTTTTCGAGGGATTGGAGACCGATTGGGATGGTTGGATATGTGCTATGACATATGAGGAACATATCTGCAAGTCGATTTGACCAGATTCCTCATGAGCACAATATTGGGGGATTTTGAGGAAAGTTTGGCAAACCCCAATCCGGTTTAGAGTTTTCTCGATCTACGGAGTTCCTTAATCTTCTGGAGTTGATCTTTTGGGGATAGTTTATAAATATCTCAGGGAACATCTTCAAAATTTGAGCCCAATTGGACTTCATTTGAATGGATTTCACCTTTTTAAAGTTTAGTTTGGGGCTGCTAAAATTGCCAAAGTAGGCCAGGCCAACCTAGCATCTAGGCTATGCCAACCTAGCATCCTGGCAAGACCTGGTTTGCACCCTAGGGAAGCTGGGTTTGTCTAGGAAGGAGGCCTCTCCAAGGTGATTTTGAGTTCCTAGTGTCCGTTCTTCGATCTGCTTGTTCCATGGGTTTTCTAATGTGCCTAGGAACTTTTTCAAATCATCAAGTCACTAATTGGATTGAGTGATCTTGTTGTGAGCTCTTTCTTTCGGTTGATGAACGTTGAGAGCCTCACTTTTGGATCTCGGTGAGTCTCGGTGTTGCAATTGATTTTTTTCCATTTTTGTTAGTGTCCCGTTGTGTTCTCCGGTCATCACCGAGAACATTCAGCCACCAGTTGGCTCAAGGGCACCACATTTGTAAGATTTGGTGATTTAGATGGTTGTTTGGGACAGTCACCATTTCGGAAGAAAAAATTGATTGGCTCCCATTCACACCCCTTGATTGCCTTTCTCGGTCCTTCACATAGCCGTTTTCTACCCATTAGTCACTATTTGTGTGGGACTGGACTACATGAGATGAATAACCATTTTCTAGGAATGGACTACATGAGATAGATAACCGTTTTCTACCCATTAGTCAATGTAGTCAATGGGCCCACATACACTAACAGTGACTAACAGGCAGAAAACGGCTAACCATCTCATGTAGTATAGTCTCTCCAACCAAAAAAGAAACTAGGACGGTCCCATTCTTTCTAGTAGCCAAATAAAAGCCGAGATGGTCCCATCCTAAAAACCAGGGATAAATTCATACCATCCCATATCATCTCCAAACGAAACACATACTTAGTGTCTCGGTAAGAAGTCATCTATTCCTTTCACCTGCATTACAAAAATAAAAGAAAAGAAAGAAACGGAAACCTTGAATTCATCAGTCACTGAGCTCTGCTTCCTTCTTCCATGGAATCCAGTGCATGGCTGGGAGTTCTAATCACATTTGATCCAGAAAGATCAAGTGTCAGTGACTGATGGTGTAAATTCGCGTTTGTTGTTGACTGTATATTCCTTTCACCCTCGGTTTGATGAATGTGCTCAAAGTACGCATGAGGCCAAACTCCTGTTGTTCAAAAGTTATCGAAAGTTTCACTGTTATAGACTATGTTTGTTTAAAACGATATGTATTCGTAATTCAGAACAAGCTAAGCGCCTAAGCCCAATGGTTTTTAATTCAGACTTGCTTAGTCGTGTGTTTTTAGTAGTTGCAGAGGACACGTTATAAATTTAAGGAAGATTTACTATTCTGACATATGCAACTAAGCATCATACCATGTTTACTGTAGGGTGGAGGAAAGAACTGAAGGTAGCAAAACGAAGCAACCACCAATCCTGCAGAGTTGTACCAAGCATATATAGTCAGCTGATGTGTGATCTTCAGGAATCATAAAAGTTATAGTAGGATGGAGAGCAGCTGAACTGAGTAACTGAGATGGATACTTACCAAGAACTCGACCTGCAAACACATCCTGCCAGTGGTGCCAGTAGTCACTGACTCGCGACACTGCAACCATCGTTGCAAGAAGCAGAGGCAGAAGAACAATGCACAGCTTGGCGACATGGCCTCTTCGATCGAAAGCCTTGATTTTGTCGGCCAGGTACCATGACAGAAATCCGAGCCCGGCAAAACAACCTTGAGAAGGACAAGAAAGACAGCCAGCTAATCTTTATGGCAGAGGATATTGCAAACTGGAATAATGGAATGGATAATCCAAGTCTGGCAAACTGCATGCATTCAGATTTCAGAGAATGGCTAGCTTTCAGCATTTACCTGAAGAATGCCCACTTGGGAAGCTCTTGTGCCCCTCTTCGATTACGCTCCGCTGTCTGTGGCAGATGACACCTCCGGTGATGTTGTTGTACTTCTAAAATAGAATTAATGTTCAGCTAAATAGTTCGTTACCTCAGAGTTACGACTTCCATCAACATTCTAATTCTCAAACTAATGAACAGTTTCGAAGTGTCAACATTCTAATCGTCAGATCAAGTGACTGAAGTGACAATCGCAGCGACTTACCGGGACTCCATCGGGAAAGCAGAGCCAAAAGAAGTCCGGGCGGGGCCGGCCAACAGCATCCTTGATCGAAACGGTCAGGATGGCCGTTATCAGAACGGAAAACAGAAGGCCTGCTAATAAGCTGATGATGACCACACATCCCATGAAAAATCAAATCAGCTAGCGTAAGAATAAGAACTTAACCTACCAAGAATAGCATGATGCAGGTCATAAACGTTTCTCCTCTTGATGTATATTCCAACGATGAAAATCATCGGCACAACGATGGCAATAATCTGTTTAAAATTAAGTCGAAAACAATCAAAGTTTGTTCCTGGATGGGAGAAACTGCAGTTGCAATTTCGTAGATATATATAAGCATAGAACCCAGAACATGCATATGATTTTTTTCAGAAGATGTGGTGTAGCATAGATGCACCGTACCGGCACGGCCCAGCTAGGCACGGTGTTGTCCTTCATGGGGTACCGGAGGCTTGCCATCATGTCTTCTGCGACGAACCGGTGGAACGGCTGGAGCAGGCCGAGCACGGCGTACATGGCGACAAGTAGGAGCAGCACGGCCCAGTCGAACAGGTGCAGCCTAGCGACTTGCTTTCCGTGTGTCCTCAAGTATGGGCGCATCGCGGTCGCAGCTCCCGAGGCAGGGGTCGCCGGCGGTGGCGGCATATCTTCACCTTCACCTGCACTGCAGCCTCGGTGAGGGTGAGGCGACGAGCTCCTCTCAGCCTCCTCCCCTGAACAGCTGAACGAAAGAGGAGGAGCTTGTTGAGGGCGTTTTCTCTGGGGGTGTTTGGTTCTGCAGGAAAATTTTAGTCCCTGTGATGTTTGACACATACATGAAGTATTAAATATAGATGAAAAAAATAACTAATTGTATAGATTGTGGCTAATTTACGAGATGAATTTTTTAAGCCTAATTAGTCAATGATTTGATAATGTTGTGCTACAGTAAATATGTGTTAATGGTGGATTAATTAGGCTTAATAAATTCGTCTCGTAAATTAGCCTCCATCTATGTAATTAGTTTTATAATTAACTCATATTTAGTTCTTCTAAATAGCATCCAAACGTCCGATGTGACATGGACTAAAATTTAGTCCAAGAAATCAAACACCCCATCTTAGATTCTTGGGAAGGGAGATGTTGACAAGCTAAGCTAGGGGAGCCTAGAAAAGTCGTTGGCTTTTTTGCTTACTCTGTGTTTAGTTCACGAAATTTGGCTACTGTGGCATTTTCATTTTTATTTGGTAATTAGTGTTCAATCATGGACTAATTAGGCTCAAAATGTTCGTCTCGCGATTTCCAACTAAACTGTGCAATTAGTTTTTTTTCGTCTACATTTAATGCTCCATGCACGTATCGCAAGATTCGATGTGATGGCTACTATAGCACTTTTTGGGAAACTTTTTGGGAACTAAACAAGCAGTCATTTTGCTACCCTAAACATTTCAAACACTATCCCCTATGGACAGTCCACATATTTAAAAAATCCTTTATTCGATTGGAAATGGATATCATAATATCTGTCCTTTTCAAATATGGATAAGGGTATGGATGTGGAAAGTGAAAGTCCCAATGGATATGGATAATATATGTATCCAAAAAGATTAAAAAAAAGATAGGATATCTAATAGCCACACTTTTACCACATGTGCTGTTATTAATACTAGCAAACATATTCATTTTATCCTATTTAGAGCCACAATGTCCTCTACCTATCATTATTGTATTTTTAACAAGACTAACAATGCAGCATGTTGTTGGCAGCATGGACCTTTGCAACCTATCTTTTAGTCCATCCGTATAATCACAACCAGAATTTTAGACTTCTCCCAGTGAGGTGGGCTTCTCCTAGTGTTTTAGCATTCAAAATTTAGTATAATTTTTTTCTACTAAATGCCTCCGAATGAGATTTCCATGTGCTATGACTAGTGGTAGTGTTTTACTACTACTTAAAAACACTAGGAGAAGTCCAACATTTTGTTAGTGTCGGGTTCATAAACCCAGGGTCCCTAATGGGCCTGCTCCCTTGCAAAAGCTCAGCCTAGCAGACGGCATTACAAACGACGTGCAACTCCTAGGCCGGCCCAGATACCTAACGACAGGCCGGAAGAGTGATCCAGTCTCCGACCGGAAGGCCTGGCTAAGGAGAGGACGACGCTCGCTTCCGACTTCGACCCGCTTTTTCGACCGAAAGGCCTAGCCAATGAGAGGACAACGCTCACTTCCGACTCTGACCCGCTTTTACGACCGGGAATACACCGAACCTCTGCTTACGGCTCTTCTCCGACCGGCGCGGTCGGAGCCGACTAGGAACGACCGGCCGGGGACGCCCGCTCGGTGAGGACCCAAGAAATCAGGCGAAGCAGATAAGGTAAGGCGCTCAAGTCAACCGTAATACCGAGGACCATACCCTGCACACCTACAGGACACTACTGTCAAACCATGCTAGAAGGGTACTTTGCAGCCTTCTAGATATATCAGAACACAAACAGTGTTGTAGGCGCCGACATTTGTCCTACAATATGGTAGGCGCCGACATTTGCCATACCAGAAGAACAAGATGGAGCCTGCCACATGCATCTGGGCATCAACAGTATTGTGGACGCCGACAAATTGTCTTGTATCCGACGGCGTGGGCAACAAGACTAAGGAACACTCTTTCTCTCTCTCTCTCTCTCTCTCTCTAAACTTGTAAGGCCATCCCCTTCACCTATAAAAGGGGATGCGCTCTCTCCCAACAAAGGACGGTCATTCTGACTCTCTCTCTCTCTCTCTGCTAGCTTTAGATATTCAGAGCACTCGAACAGTTCCACGGCTCTAGAACTCTAAAGCCACACAGAGCATACGTCCCAATACTTAGCGCATGTAGGAGCTCCCGTCACTCTTGACCCTTCGGTCCAGAGTCCGACCAGACTTCTAACATCTCCCATCTTATTCCCACTCGTTTATAACCCCATAGCAAACTTCGAGCATCTAGGCTCAGGAATAAAGTCACCGACTGACTCAAACTAGACGTAGGGCACGTTGCATGAACCAGTATAAACCCTGTGTCATTGAGTGCTAGGCCACATCCGATCACAACGTAAGGCAAAATCACAAATATTTACTTGTTGGTCACTTTTCGCACCGACAGTTGGCGCCGTTCGTGGGGAGGATGCCGTACGTTCACGCTTTTGGTCATCGGATGGCCCACCTTTCCGCCATCTTCGTCATGATGGGCTCAAGCGATACGACTCGCTTTGGCTCGCTGGAGTTTCCCACACTCCTACCTATTGGGATGTGGGTTCCTCTCGTGTTTGAGCCATCCCAGATCTTCCTCTATGGAAGCCTAGACTTCATCGCCAACTAGCTCGGTGTGCTTCACCTTCACGAGGAGGCACTTGTCCCGGCGCCGGTCAGAGTAGTGCCCTCCGTCGGCTCTAGGACACCCGGCGACCTCAACGGCAAGACACCTGCGCTTCGCTTCGAGCCCATGCTAGGCTCAAACCCCACTATGAATAACATACATATTGTTCTTTACTCATTATTTAATGTCTTCCACCGACTCTCCGGAGGGACCCCGTTGTCCCCACCACAACCGCTATGCAACCGGTTCCCCTACGGCCTCGCGTCGCCCACGGACACGTACGCACGGGGGCTCCGAAAGAATTGGACGCTGCCCCCTCTCACATCCAAATTTGTGGTGATGGCGGGCTATGCTCCTGCCTCTTTCCACAACCTCATGGATGATGAGGTTGAAAGCGACGGCTCCAGTATTGGCGACGTCGTGGCACCTAGCCACCCTCTGTCCCGGGAGTGCACTATGGCGGACGCTCCGGGACAGCCACCGGTGGTAGCGGAGTCTCTATAGACTCACACCCCTCTAGCCCCTCATGCAGAGGCCCTCGCGCATGCGTAGTAGCACGGCGAGGAGCTACGACAAAGGCAGCAGAGCTAGCCGCCGCCTGGGTTGACACGCTCGGCGCAGCACGCTGCGCCATGCGCGGGTAACCTAGCGAGCAGCGCCTGGGGTCGCGCTCGCTAGGTCCAGCGCAACATCATGGACGAAGGAAACGATCCCCCATAGTTTGCTCGGGCTGGCCAGAACATCACCGCGCGGCGATGCTTCTGCGTGGCCTTCCAAAGCCTATCGACTCCCAGGAGCAGGCGATCCGCCGGAACCTTCGGGCGCTGGTGGAAACCACCGTCGTTCAATAGGCGGAGAGCTCTGCATCGTGACACCGACTCGCGACCTCTCTCCCCACCAGGAGAATGGGGGCGCACTAGTCGAATCGCTCCATTCGCTCACCACTACAGTCGCCGGGTGTGGAACAGGAGGCCACAGCTGCACCATGGCCTGACCAGGCGCCCGCTCACACCGACCACATGTGCGCGAATGGCTCGGCCTGAACCAAGATGCTCGTAGCGTCATCAACAATCGGCGTCAAGCCCGACGTGATGATGATGTCCATCATGGGGCGGTGAGAGCAGGCGGCATGGGCCTCGGTCGGATCATCGAGGGGAGCAGGGAAACGCACCCCAGGCATGGTTGCTGACCAGACAACCGAAGTCCCAGTCGGACGGCCCAGGACCATAGGCCTTTGGTCGTCGCATCTAGAGAGCATCGTTCCCATAACGCTTCCGACCGCCTACCAACATCGCCAAATACACCAGGGAAACGAATCCCAGTATATGGCTCAAAGACTTTCGGCTCGCCTGCCGAGCCGGAGGAGTGGATCATGACCATTTCATCATTCATTACCTCCCCATCTGTGTGGGGGAGCATGTTCAAGCATGGCTCGAATTCCTCTCGCCTGACAACATCCGCGACTAGGCGGATCTCAAGAGGATCTTCATCAGGAATTTCTAGGGGCGTATGTCCGTCCTGGGAATTCCTGAGACCTCAAGAGCTGCCAGTAGGAGCCCAATGAGTCCCTGTGGGATTACATCCATAGGTTCTCAAAATGATGCAACTCCCTTCCTGATGTCGTTGACGCGGACGTCATCAGTGTGTTCCTCTCTAGGACAACCTATGAGTCATTGATCCACAAGCTTGGCTGTCTGAAGCCCCGTACCACCCGTGACCTACTGGACGTCGCCATGAACCACGCCTCCAGTGAGGAGGTGGTCAGAGCGGTCTTTAGTGGAGGCCGGAACAAGGGCAAGGCCAAGCACGAGGAACAAGACGAGGGTCCCTCCACATAAAGGGGCAAAAAGAACAAGAAGGATTGGCGCCGACCGGCCAACTTTGCTTTGGTAGTCGTGGGCTGATTGTGCGGGCAAGCAGCCCCAGTATGGCTAGTCCGACCACTTCAACAAGCTCATGGAGAGCCCATGCACCAACCACGCCTACCCCGTCAAGCACCTCTACAAGGAATGTGAACTCCTCAAGCACTTTCTACGACATGCCGGCGGACCAAAAGAAGGAAAGGGCAAGGAGGCAGCGGCCAAGAAAGGAGGCATGGCGGGCAAGGATGGGGACAGCTTTCCTGATCCCGAGGAATGCCTCATGATCTTTGGGGATCCGATGCCATCTACTCCAAGCGCCAGCATAAAGTGTGCTATAGAGAGGCATGCATTGCCGAAATGACCGTCCCCTCTTTCCTTACCTTGTTAGAATCTCAAATCACTTTTGATCAGAGGGACCATCCTTCCCATGTCGCCAAATTGGGTCACTACCCGCTCATCATCGACCCCATTGTCCGCAAGATGTGCCTCACCAAGGTGCTGATGGACAGAGGCAGTGGCCTCAACATCCTCTATGTCGACACCCTCGATGCCATGTGCATCCCCCGGTCGGAGCTCTACCCAGTGAGCTCTCCCTTCCACGGCGTGATCCCAGGGACACAGGCATACCCGCTCAGGTAGATCGACTTGCCCGTCACATTTGGAGACCGAGCCAACTTCCGCTAAGAGGTCCTCACCTTCAAGGTGGTGGACTTCCTAGGGTCCTACCATGCCATCTTGGGGTGGCCATGCTACGCCAAGTTCATGGCTATCCCGAACTACACCTACCTCAAGTTGAAGATGTCGAGACCGAACAACATCATCACTGTGGGTAGCACCTTTTCACATGCCTACACGTGCGACCACGAGCATTATGAGCTCACCACTGCCGTCATCAACTCAGCCGAGCTCCCTTAGCTTAGAAATTCGTTGACTCTGGTGGTCCTAGACTGCAACAAGCCCACCTCCTCGACTGCCTTCTGCCCAATCGAGGAAACTAAGGCGGTGGGGATCGACCCCACTGACCAAACCAAGATAGTGCGGATCGAGGCCAAGCTCCTAGCCAAATAGGAATATGAGCTCGCTGGCTTTCAATGCACCAATCGTGATGTCTTCGCATGGAAACCTTCTAACATGCTGGGCATACCGCGGGAGGTCGCCGAGCATGCATCATGCCTTGTCCCAGGCTCAAAGCCCGCCAAGCAATGCCTGCATCGCTTTGACGATGAGAGGCGTAGGGCCATAGGTGAGGAGGTCGCCAACTCCTGGCAGCCGAATTCATCAAGGAGGTATACCACTCTGACTAGCTAGCCAATCATGTTCTTGTTAAAAAGAAGACCGGGAAATGGAGAATGTGCGTTGATTATACTAGCCTCAACAAGGTGTGTCCGAAGGACCATTTTCCTTTGCCACGCATAGACTAGATAGTCGACTCCACCTCAGGATGTGAAATCCTCTCCTTTCTGGATGCCTACTCAGGCTACCACCAGATCACGATGCAAGAGTCCGACTAGCTCGCAACTTCATTCATCACCCCGTATGGTTCGTATAGTTATGTAACCATGCCTTTCGGTCCAAAGAACGCTGGCACCACCTATCAATGGTGCATGCAGCAATGCTTTGCTGACCAAATTGACCCGCTCGACTAGCCTGACTAAGTCGAGCGGCCAAAACCAACAATCGCCATCTATGTTGATGACATAGTGGTCAAAACGGCTCAAGCTTGTGACCTGATCGTGAACTTGGCCGCAACATTCATGAACCTCTGAAGGTTCAACATCAAATTGAATCCCAAAAAATGTGTTTTCAGAGTTCCATAGGAGAAGCTGCTTGGATACATCGTGTCCGAACATGGCATCGAGGCCAACCCCAAAAAAATCATGGTCATCTCCAACATGGTCCCTATACGCAACGTCAAGGGCATACAAAGGCTCATCGGTTGTTTGGCCGCCCTGAGATGGTTCATCTCCTAGCTAGGCGAGCAGGGGATGCCTCTCTACAAGCTTCTCAAAAAGACAGACGCGCTCGTCTAGACTGAAGAAGCACAGCAGGCTTTGGAAAGCCTCAAAGCATCACTGACGTCGGCCCCAATCCTCGTCGCTCCCGAACAGGGAGAACCCCTCCTCCTCTATGTCGCGGCAAGCAACCACGTGGTGAGCGCCACCCTAGTCATTGAAAGGGAGGAGCTGGGACACCACCTTAAGGTCCAACGACTCATATACTTCATCGGGGAGGTACTCACTGATGCCAAGGTTCGATACCCCCAGGTGCAAAAACTTCTATACGTCATGCTAATGGCGACCCGAAAGCTCCTACACTACTACACCGACTACAAAGTCATGGTCGTCACTTCATTCCCGCTGGGAGACATCATCCGCAATTGTGACACCGCAGGACGAATCTCCAAGTGGGCAGTCGAGCTAATAGGCCACGACATCAGGTATATCCCCCGCACCGCTATTAAGTCTCAGGCTTTCGTGGACTTTGTCACCGAATGGACGGAGGTCTAGCTCTGGACCCCAGACGTCACCCATGAGTACTGGACGATGTACTTCGATGGGTCCGTAATGGCGCCCAGCTTGGGGGCTAGAGTGGTTCTGATCTTCCCAGATAGGAGCAGGCTCTGCTACATGATCCACCTCCATCTTTTAGCCTCAAACAAAGCCACGGAATACAAGGCCCTCATCAATAGACTGTGCATCACCATTGAGCTCAGCGCTATGCGGCTGTATGTCCGTGGCGACTCAGAGTTGGTCGTCGACCAAGTCATGAAGGAGTCCTCTTGTAAAACCCCCCTCATGGTAGCATACTGTCAGGAGGTGCGCAAGCTCAAGGACAAATTCTAGGGGATTGAACTACATCATGTCCCCCAAAAGGACAACGATGCCAACGATTTTCTCACAAAATTGGCTACCAGGCAGGTCCCATCTCCAGATGGGGTCTTCATCACCGACCTTCACAAGCCATCTGCCCGCATCGTGGAAGGTCCAATCCAGACACACCCCGATGCCAATCTAGCACTCGGGGGCTCCGACCTTGGTGCCTCCATGACAACGTCGCCGCCATGGTCGCACTCGATCAAGCCGGCTAGAGAGCACCCCTACTCACATACCTCCTCGAAGAGATTCTCCCAGCAGAAAGGACTGAAGCGCAATGAATTGCTCAATGTGCCAAGATGTTCATCGCATTCGGTAACGAACTTTACAAGCGAAGTCAGTCGAGAGTACTCATTAAGTGCGTCCCTACCGACCAAGGGAAACAGCTCCTCCTTGAGGTCCATGCCGAAATCTACGGACATCACGTGGCCCCAAGATCACTGGTCAGAAAAGTCTTTCGCCAAGGTTTTTACTGGCCCACTACGCTGCGAGATGCAGAGGAGGTCATCCGTAGGTGTGAGGGATGCCAGTTCTACGCTCGGCAAACTCATTTGCCGGCACAGGAGCTCCAAACCATCCCTATCACCTGGTCATTCATGGTCTGAGGCCTCAACTTGGTAGGACCCCTCAAAAAGGGCCCGGGCAGCTTCACTCACCTACTTGTAGCAGTGGACAAATTCACCAAGTAGATAGAGGCGAAGCCTATCACCAACATTCACTTAGAAGATGCAGTCAAGTTCTTCCTTGACATCATCTACTGTTTCGGTGTTCCTAACTGTATCATCACTGACCACGGAACTAATTTCACTAGGAAGAAGTTCCTGGACTTTTGTGATGGATACGGCATCAGGATCGACTGTGCCTCGGTCGGACATCCACGTACTAACGGTCAGGTCGAGCGGGCCAATGGCATGGTCCTCCAAGGACTCAAAGCCACTCATCTTCGGGCGATGGGTTGCAGAGGTCCCAGCGATCCTCTGGAGCCTGAGAACGACCCTAAACCAATCCACAGGGTTCACACCCTTCTTCCTGGCCTACGGAGCTGAAGCAGTGCTGCCCTCCGACCTCGACCACGGTGCCCCAAGAGTGAAGACCTTTGACCGAGACCGAGCCATGGAGGCTTAGCATGACGCGGTCGACCTGCTCGAGGAGGCTTGCGAGACGACCGTCATCCGCTCCGCTCGCTACCAACAAACTCTTCGCATGTACCATGAAACAAAAATCAGAGGGAGGATCCTCGAGGTCGATGATCTCATGCTCCAAAGAACCCAATCAACCAAGGAGAAACATAAACTCTCTCCACCATGGGAAGGACCCTATATGGTGACCGAGGTGATCCAACTGGGCATCTATCAACTGAAGGACGACAACGGCAACGTTCTCACCAACACATGGAACATCAAACATTTACGTCGTTTCTTCCCCTAAAACTCGGTCTTACCACTTTCTTTCATTCAACGTTTGCTCCTACAAGCACCCCAGCCCGAGCACTCTCGGCCTAGGTCGCTCGGGGGCTCCACGAGGGTGCGATACCACCTCTCTTTTTACTATCATATAGTAAATACTTTTTACCCAAATGAAAGGTTAGTTCATTCCTTTAATTAACCTACGTAACTTTGTTTGAAACTCCTAACCGATCACACCCCGCCACGACCTATGATTACGAGCAGCTGAGCCTCGTGGGCCACACCCGGGTTCCTAAGGTTGCAGCCTATGGGTCAAACGGGCAGGTGTGAAAAAGAAAGGATAAAAACAAAGCTATGCTAGGGTAAAAACAAGGAACAGATGGGACAAGCTTCCCCTTACAAAGTGATTCCATTACAAAATGAAATTAAAGTATTCATGAATATGAAAAAACTGTTCACACGGTGGCTTTCCCATGAACTTAACTTTTCATGTACTAACTATTTCCACCCAAAATCCTATTGTGGCCGCCCGGCAGCATCGGCTGATGGCTCAGTCAGCGAGGATAAGGATTGCTCGCCTTTCGATGGGACAACGTTCGGCTCGGTCGGAGGCGGGATGACGCTTGCCCTCGACCTGGTCTCCACTCTATCCACAGGCGGGATGACATCTTCTTGATGCACGCCTTCAGCCATGCTCACACGGTGAGCCTCCATCACCCACTACGTGGAGACTTGCTCAGCAACCATTTGTGTGTATGGCACCAAGCTCTCCTCGAGCGCATGGATGGCATCCACACTCCAACCGTCGGCGTACCCTATGTAGATGATGGCAAAGTCCAGGTCTGGGTGGTGTGTCGCCACTGAGATTAGCACCCCAACGTCCCATAGAACATCCCATCGAAGATGAGCGCCTGAACTTTGTTTGGGACCTCCGCAAGCTAGACGACGGGCGTACTGGTGCTCGGCGCTGACCCGAACACCTTGGAAACAACCACCTGGGCAACGTTGAGGATCTGGTCGAGCTCCCCCTCGAGAGCACGTTGCTCTTCAAGGGACTTGGCTAGCACCTCCGCGCTCCGACTGATCACCGCCTTGGCTGTCTCTAGCTCCCGCTCCAGAGAACCAACTTTTCCACCCAGTTCTAAAAAAAGCACGACAAGTTTAGAAGCAAGGGAAACAAAAACCAAGACATCAACCAAAGGCGGAACAGATACATACTGAGGCAGGTGCCTTCGAGGATGGAGAGCCCTTCCTCTTGCTGGGTGATCTTCTTGAGCAGTCGAGCGTTCGACTCGTCCACCCCAAGCACCTGCCCCCGGAGCGCGAGCACTTCTCGATCAGCCTCTAACTGGGCCTTCTACTCCATCTCTAGAGCCACAAAGGACTTTTGGAGCGCCGCCTTGGTCTCCCCCAGGTCAACCTTCGCTGCGTCGAGTCCTCGCTCGGCAGCAGTCGCCCGTTCCGCCGTGAGCAGTTCCGCCGCCTGCGCTCCCGTCGCCTCGACCGCTTAGTCTTGGGACTCGTGGCAGGCGGATTCTAGCTAGCGCTCAAGCTCGTCGACCCGCCATGACATCGTGGCTTCCAGCTCCATTTGATCATGTTCCTCCTGAAGGAAATGGGACTTGCGAATCGATGTCGCCTCTAACTCCTATAAAGCGAGAAGCAAGCACGTTGAGACAACTAGTGGAAGACCAAGGAGTTGAGGACAAACACTAAAAACACAAAGGGCATACCTCAGCGATGTGTGGTAGGTTGACTGAGACTGCCTGATGGATGAGCTCAACCCGCTCCAAGGCCTCCTTGAGCTTCACCTTGGTTTGGGCGTGGTCAGACTCCATTGGCAGTCCTCTCTCCTCTAGGAAGTGCTAGAGCGCCACCTCCTCCTCGTTGCGAAGGACAAACTGAGACTTCCTCAGGTCACTAGGCTAGGGCCACACTAGCTTGTGGGTCGGCCCCAACCTGCTAGAAGATCCAGCCGCCGCAACATCGTGCAACGATCGGACCACCGCCAGCTCCTACGATGGCGGGATGGCCGGCGGCTCCACCCTAGCACCTGCCTCACCGGAGCAGAGGATCTCCACTATCTCGACTCCATGGCCAGCTGGCGAATGTTCTACCTCTAGCCTGGTCGTGTCTCCTCCTGACCCCTCTAGCTCTGACCAGGACGGCGAGCCAAGTGTTCCTCCACCGGGCGAGGCAGGGAGCCTGGTCTCCCTCTTCTCTTCCACCATGGCTATTGGGGGAGGGATAGCAAGGGTTACCTCCAACCCAACCTCCGCCGTCGCCATGAGGATCGCTACCATCACCGCCGCCGCCGCTGCCGCCGTACTCACGGCCAACCGGGAGGACGCAACCCCCAGAAGGGAAGGTCGCACCGCCACCAGTCTGCTTTCCCCACTGCTCGTCGTGACTTGCTACAGGCTGGGCCTCCACTCCTCCCGCATAGGAGGTGGGGTGATGCCCAGACCCATCAGTCCCTGGCCGTTGTCAAATAAGTATAGGTCAGTCATGCTCAAAAAACTCAACTATGAGATCAAAAAGGAACATAGATGCATACTTGGATGAAAGCAACATGGCCCTAAAGCCCCGACCCGCTGGCAACGAGCCCACCGGACGAGGACTGCTCATGGGTCATGACCTATGCCCCCTCACATCGATCGAGGGAGGAGCCGCCCCGGCCGGTTCCCAATTGGCCCACGAGTCGCCGCGACCGTCGGCTCGTGGCGCACCCACTAGGGCAACTGACAGGGCATCTCCCCGTTGTGGGTCACGCGCACACACCAACCCCGAAGATGCAGGGGTACGAGCATGCTCCTCCGATCGGCTGGCATGCCCCTCCACGCTCGATGCAGGGGGGCGAAGCCAACGATGCCTCCAAAGGGCGTGGCGACCGCACTCGCTTTGCCTCTCGCTCGACGGCGGTGTCCGAGCTCACGGCGCGCTTCCTTGACATGGGAACATCAACGTGCCTCTCTGTATCCTGCCCATCGCCGATGGACAAGGCCATAGGTGCACGACGCTCCACCAAGGTCACGACAACACCTTTGTCTCCATCATCCTCGGAGGTGCTCACATCACCACCCATCTCCGTGGGCTCCTCAGACTCGAGCTCCGCCTCCACGTCGCTTTGGTTTTCACCGGCCTGCACCTGCTAGGCGATCTCCTTCTCCTTCTCGTGCCTCCTTTGGGCCTTCTCAATTCTCTTCTTCTTTTTGGCAACTGCTGCCTCTTTCAGAGCAGCTTGCCGAGCTACGCCCTTCGACCCCTCAGAAGATGCGGTCGGGACTTGTAACCCGTGAGCCTTATGAAACGGATGACTCAAAGTCAAAATATAGGAGAGCAAAAGGGAAAAGGACACAGAATGAGAAGAGTGGAGCATACCAGATTGGACAGCTTCATGGCGTGAAGAGGTCTAGGCTTTCCTTCAAGGGACTCTTTGTCCCTTAATTGCAGCACCCGGTCGAGCCAACTCTAGACTTCGTCCTTCACCAACTCCTCTAGCGACGCACGGTCGGGATCCATTGGGCCGGAGTAGGCCCACATCAGTCACCTCCTCTCCACCAGTGGGGTGACTCAACGGCGAAAGAAGGTGTGGAACACCCGCAGCCCATCGAGGTCGTGCTGCACCAGCTTCTGGAGCTCCACCTCGATGACCTCCAGCTTGTTCTACTGACTAGAGGGACCCCACAACTAGCTCTCCTGCCTCTCCGAGCTTCTTTCGATGAACGACGGGAATGGCGCCTCCACTAGGTTCTTGATGTAGAACCACTCCCCATGCCACCCCCGATTGGAGTCACAGGGGGAGTACACGGGGTAGGAGCCCAACAATCTCGGCTTCTTCTACAAGGCAAAGCCCCCAACCAACGTGGTTCTGGGTGGCTTCCCCTCTGACAAGGCTTGCCCGGTGAAGATCAGTTGGAAGAGGTCCACGTGCGGCTCCATCCCGAGGAAGGCCTCATAGACGGTGATAAAACGAGCAATGTGCAGCACCCCAGTCGAATTGAGGTGCTGCAGCTCTAGGCCCCACTTGTTGAGAAGCCGACGCAAGAACCAGTGCGTGGGATATCCTAGCCCGCGCTCGTGGAAGGCGAGGAAGGAGATAACCTCATCGGCCCAAGGTCACGAAATGGCTTCCCCTAGTGCAGGAGCCCTCCAATGTGCCACCTCCTTCGGCGGAAGCAACCCCTTCTCGGCGAAGGCGGACAACACCGCCTCATCTACATTGGATGGCCTCTAGTTCGACATCGCGCTCCAGACTCACGAACGGATCTGTGAGTTCTCCTCTCCCTCGCTTTACCCTCTTTCTCCTAGGAACTGCTATGGAACATGAACGTGCTTGGCGAGAAGGAAGAAGGAGGAGAGGCGAAAGATGGAGAAAGGCGAAGGAATGGGACGAACTCTCTCTCCCTTCCCCTATTTAATGCGGATAGGCATGCGGTGGGACGCGTCTTGACTGATGGGACACACCCTGCCCAATGAAATGTCACCTGATTAAAGCGAGACATGGCCTGGGTTGGGCCCACCACTACCACAACCCAGGCATAGGAAACATAGCGCAACCGCATGCAAATGACCCTCCACCTTCCCAGGTAGGGTTTGGAAGGGCCCACTGATAGGATCTCTATCGAGGGAAGACCAACGGGCCACCTGAGTCGATCGGATGGCTCAGGCAACTGCCGAGAGACAGGTAAGGAGCAGTGGGATGCCCCATGCGGGCTACGCTGACTCCGTCATGAATGATGGATATGGATCCCATTCGGACATATCCGATAAGAGCTCCTCAAACCCGTCACTCAAGTCATCAAGGTAACTTTACTAAGCCTTCTTACTTTGTTTTCTGATGCATGATCATTCATTCATCATTTCTCATACACGCATTCACATATTCATTCATACAATCATTCATTCATCCCATACATCAAAAGCATCACATATGCAATCAATGCATCACAACGCTTCGTGTTGCATCACGAAGCGGTAGTTGCCTCATTCAGCATGAGCAACGACCGGCCCGCGAAGGGCTCGAGGCGGCCTCACGTCAAACAAAGCTAGGGGAGAAAACGCAGATGAGCCCTAGCGGCCCTTGCCCGATATGCTCAGAAGCAGATAGGGTCATCTCGACCTTCTCGTTCGATCCTAACCTCAAGCCATGACCACAGAATCTCCATCGAGCGGAGGCCAGCGGGCCACCTGAGTCGGTCTTCGGAACGACCCGAGCATCTGTCGGGATGCGGGTTAAGGAGCAGTGGAATGCCACATGAGGGCTATGCCGACCCTGTTACGAACGTGCCCGTTAGTGAGCTCACCGAGCGCGTCACTCGAGCCATCGAGGCAAGCGACGTTAGCTCAGCACCTACGGTTGTGGAAACCACAGACGCGGTAACACACGGAACTAGACCAACCCCTACCAAACCCAACAGGGCTCAGGGGCTCAGGTCGTCCGACGTCGACTCGGGAAACCAACCAACCGCGCAGGTTGCGGGTAGGACAAACATGGGCGAACACCCCGACCGGTAGAAACACAGAAGTCTACGGCCCTAGGAAAGAGTACCAAGATACTCAGCCTCCAACCGACTCACCAGCCGCATGCAGGCTCTGGGGCTACACCGACCGCCGCGCACCCGCTGGCAAGTCAAAAAATCCCCCAGACGATTCTACCCAAATCGCCTGGGGCCTCGGGGGCTACACCCACCAGGTGCACTCGCACGCACCCGCTGGCAAAAACAAAAAATCCCCTAGACGATTCTACCCGAATCACCCGGGGGCTCGGGGGCTCCTGTCGGGTTTATAAACCCGGGGTCCCTAATGGGCCCGCTTCTCCGCAAAAGCTCAGCCTAGCAGACGGCATTACAAACGACGCGCTACTCCTGGGCCGGCCCAAATACCTAACGACAAGCCAAAAGAGTGATCCAGTCTCCGACTTGAAGGTCTGGCCAAGGAGGGGACGACGCTCGCTTCCGACTTCGACCCGCTTTTCCGACCGGAAGGTCTGGCCAATGAGGGGACGACGCTCACTTCCGACTCTGACTCACTTTTCCGACCAGGAATACACCGAACCTCTGCTTACGACTCTTCTCCGACCGGCGCGGTCGAAGCCGACTGGGAACGACCGGTCGGGGACGCCCGCTCAGTGAGGACCCAAGAAATCAGGCGGAGCAGATAAGGTAAGGCGCTGAAGTCAACCGCAATACCGAGGACCATACCTTGCACACCTGCAGGACAGACTGTCAGGCCATGCCAGAAGGGTACTTTGTAGCCTTCCAGACATGTTAGAACGCAAACAGTGTTGTAGGCGCCGATATTTGCCATACCAGAAGAACATGATGGAGCCCGCCACATGCATCTGGGCGTCAACAGTATTGTGGGCGCCGACAAACTGTCTTGTACCCGACGACGTGGGCAACAAGACTAGAGAACACTCTCTTTCTCTCTCTCTCTCTCTAAACTTGTAAGGCCATCCCCTTCACCTATAAAAGGGGATGCGCTCTCTCCCAACAAAGGACGGTCATTCCGACTCTCTCTCTCTGCTAGCTTTAGATATTCAGAGCACTCGAACAGTTCCACGGCTCTAGAAATCTAAAGCCACATAGAGCATACGTCCCAATACTTAGCGCACGTAGGAGCTCCCATCACTCTTGGCCCTTCAGTCCAGAGTCCGTCCGGACCTCTTGCGCTCCCAATCTTACTCCCTCTCGTTTGTAACCCCACAGCAAACTTTGAGCACATGGGCTCAGGAATAAAGTCACCGACTGACTCAAACTGGACGTAGGGCACGTTGCCTGAACCAGTATAAACCATGTGTCATTGAGTGTTAGGCCACATCCGATCACAACCTACGGCAAAACGACAAATATTTACTTGTTGGTCACTTTTCGCATCGACAGGTAGTGAATAGTTAGCTCTCAACTATTAATACATAGATCACTTTCTTGTCCCACAAAGTTTCTTGATTCTTGTGCATAAGCTGGCTTTAAACTTACATGTTGCTTCCCATCTCTCTCCTCTTCTCTTTTCTCCTCCTCGGTATTTAGCGTACTTACAGTCTGTTATTACACTGCTCTAGGTTTAAATCCCAAGGCCCTTTATTGCACCTACATGGGTTATTTGGTTCATGGTCTGAGAAGCTGCCTGGTCCAGGCAACTCATCCTAGGCGTTCATTTTTCTATGCCTGTGGACAGGATTGTTGCATGGCTGCTGAGCTGCCTGCCAGGCTGCAACCAAACAGCCGAATCCAGCGAGGCAAATTGAATAAGATTGACTTAGTTTTGTGACAAAGTAACAAACTCTATAGCCTGTTATTCTAAAAAAAACTCTATAGCCTGTGGATTAGCCTGCTGAGATTCAAGGTTGTGGGAGAGTATAGTCAGCCCGCTCTAGTGGAGATGAAAGTTCTTATGAAATCCCTTTAACATTTTCAGTGTACCATCAGACAACCAAACTGAAAGTTTACTTCACATTTTGCATGTTACGGCAATTTTTTTATTATTGTAGTAAGGTTGTACGCCAGTAAAGATTCATACATCAGGATTTAAACGTAGTACCTTGATATTCTCTCGAGCGTCCATACCTTCTGAGCTACACAATACACTTGTGACTATATTACTGATGCTATTTTTTAACTATAATTTATGAATCTTATATTATATATTAGACACTCTAAATGATCTCAAATGAAAAGGTTGTTAACTGGAAATTAAAATTATAGATCTCGTCAAGTACTACAACTTTGGTATTGACTTCGGGTCCATTCAACATTGTTAATTAACTCAAATCCTATCCAAGAACTTATATTAAATATTTAAACATATAAATTATCTCAAATTAAAATGTTGACAACTAGAAAGCTTTAGATCTCTTTGAACTCTATAATTTTAGTATAAAGATTGTCTTACTTCATATGAAAAAATTACTTTTTTTACAAAGTAGCCTACCACTGTTAGTTGTAGCCACAAACCGTTAATGAAAACCTATCTATCACTGTTCACTGCCCTGGGTTTGAAAGAAACCGGTAGTTATATTATTAAATCTATAGCAGTGAACTAGTTTCATCAGCCAAGCCGATAGACCGGCCCATATATGTAGTAGTGAAGTAGTCTTAGCCATGCATACTTTTTTCAGGCTAGTAACATCCTGATCAAGTCTAAAGCGTTTACGCCAAATTACAAGGTCATCGCAAACCTTAGAAACTATGGAACGTCTTGAGGAGTTGAGGGGGATTCATTCTGGAAAATTTCACCATTCCTAGCGTCCCACAACCGCCACAAAATCGTCAGCGGGATGAAAGGCCAAAGCTTTGCGTCCAAGTGAGGAGGGATACCAGCGTTCCATATGCCTACCTCGGAAAGAGCTGCAACGTTGCGAAGCTTCAATTTGTTTCAGCCATGCATGCTAGACGATAGACCCGGCCCATATAGCTAACAAAAATTAGAATTTTGCGCCCCAATGATCCATCTATTATTGTTTGCCCTCTTATGGAAAAAAATATAGCTGCGCTCTATGTATGTATAAATTTCTAAATTTTTTAGTCATGTTTGTCCTTTTTATGGTACCACTCCGATTGCCTATAAATAGCAGACAACACGGAATGACAAAAAAAAAAGTAGGGACAAAATGCAACGTGAATCTTAGGGTCCGTTTGGATGTAGATATTGCAGGCTCTGGAATTGAATTGGTATCAATACCAAATCAGACTTATATTGGAAATGGATACCAATTTCAAAATGGTTGTTTGAATATAGATAGAATTGTCGGTTGAAGTCCAATGTAGTGTCGAATACAAATTATTTTTTGGATGTGCCTACCGTGGAATTGGGAATTGACCCATCTTCTTCCCCACCGCACCCACGACATAGCCCCTACCTTGCCGGAGCGGAAGAAGACGAGGAGTCTATAGTGCGCTCGTCTTCTCCCCCACCTCGCCGCGAAATAGATCTACAGTGCCCCAGCCTTCTTCCCTACCTCACCGCAAAATAGAGCGCCCACACACGCATTGTGCCGCCGGCTGATTTGGGCTGGGCGGGTGCTCGCCAGCAGCGGGGGTAGGCCGGTGAGGGCGCGGGGTCCTCGTGGAACAGATGATAACAGTGGACCAGCCAGAGGCAGCTCCTCGTGGCATGGCTGCGTGTGGGTGCGGCGGTAGGGTCATGCGACAGCGGCGGGTGGCATGCAGTGGCGGTACTTGGAGCAGCGAAGGGGGCTATGAGAAGGAGAGCGAGAGGGAAGGTGCCTGCGTCACCGTCGTCATCCCGTGTTCACCTCCGTCTCTGTCCGTAGCACCGGCGAGCGTTATGCGTGGGGAAGAAAGGGCCAGGAGAGCGGTCCATTCACGTGAATACAGAGGGGGAGGCCTCAGTACTGTGGACGGGTTGGAGCAGGCGG
Source organism: Miscanthus floridulus (assembly GCF_019320115.1). Lineage (NCBI taxonomy): Eukaryota > Viridiplantae > Streptophyta > Magnoliopsida > Poales > Poaceae > Miscanthus > Miscanthus floridulus. The sequence continues at coordinate 85,345,603 of NC_089598.1, forward strand.
GCCCCAATGTTGTGCGGTATTAGAGATTCCACTTGCAATACCCAGACCATCCAAACAACAAAATTGGGAGTCACCAATGCCAATGCCATTTTTTTAGAGTGCCAATGCCAAGTTCTGGGCCTGAATACCAACATCCAAACGGGCTATTAGGTATTTTCTCCCTGTTGAAATGCGCCTAATAAAGCACCGCATGGTAGCAGATTCGTGTCCCGACGATTTGGAGGTTGCAGTCCTGATCCGCGTTCAGCCTACCGGTTGAAACACAAATACCGCCAGAGGGGGCTGATAAAAACGAAAATCGTAAAAACCTGTGAAAATCGGTTGAAATTTCCATAAAATTTTATCTAAATTTTGAAAAATCTGAATGAAATAGAATCGAAATTACAAGAGGTCAACGGCAGGAACGAAAATCGTCGATTTTCAAAGAAAACCCGCCGAAATTCTGAACCCTGCTCCTGATGCATCCACCTAGTGTAGAGTAGCGCAGTGTGCACGAGCTTGCATATGGGACGTAGCACTCGCCTGTACCACACATCCGCGCGTAGTGCCCACGCACAGGCTTGCAACTTGCGTGGACAGGATGAAGGGCCGCCGCCCATTCACGGCCAGCAGCAATCACATCGTCGGCGCCACACAACGAGCAGCACGCATAACTTGGCCGCCCGATGAATGTGGCCACAACGAACCGGACTTAGCGATCGCTCGGATCGACCATGGGGTACTACGAGCTGGCCACGAAGACTACTCTTCTTCTTAGCCTTGTGCTCGGCGCCGCCGCCGTCGCCGGCAGCGTCCCGCCGAGTAATAACATCCTGCGGCAGGTCCCGGCGGTCTACGTGTTCGGCGACTCGACGCTGGACGTCGGCAACAACAACTATTTGCCGGGGAGGAACGTTCCTAGGGCAGACAGGCCCTACTACGGCATCGACATGCGGGGCTCCGGCAAACCAAACGGAAGGTTCAGCAACGGCTACAACACCGCCGACTTCGTCGGTATGTATATACATAGTTACATTGCTCTTTAGCATGTGTTCTATGTGCATGGTTATTATATATGTACGCCGCAGCAAAGAGCATGGGTTTCGAGAGTAGCCCTCCGCCGTATCTGTGGCGTCAAGTTCCGACCAACTGGTCCAGACCGCTCTCGCCGCCGGTGTGAGCTATGCGTCGGCAGGAGCTGGACTCCACGGTAAGTGTTCTCCAAAACATTTACATACAGGTAATTAAGTGACTGGTGAGTAACAATGTATATGTATCATGTATGGATGAAGAACGAGGGCAACAATATCCCATTGTCAAGGCAGGTGCAGTACTTCAAAGCCACCTGGTCTAAGATGGTCGCTAACAATGGCTCCGAGGCGGTGACCGTCCTGCTCTCCAGGTCCGTCATCCTCGTCGGCATCGGCAAGGTTTTCATTTTCAAAAATTGAAATTTATCGGGGGTCACAGATAAAGAGGATAAACAGGATATATCGGAAATATCGAACCAAATTCAAATAAATTTGAATTTGAATTTAAATAAATTTAAACAAAATTTTTACGAAAAAGATAGATATTTTTTTATCGGCACCTACGAATAAAAAGGATATATTAGAAATATCAAGAGATTTCGGCCGAAAAAGAAAACCATGGCGGCAACGACATATCCGCGTTTGAGAACGCCGACGAGGCGCGCAACAGGTCAGCCGCCGAGCGGCACGACGACGTCGCCGTGATCTACGGCAGCCTCGTCTCCATCTACTCGGCCACCATCACGGTACGTAAGAGCTCATCATCACCGGCCTAATAATCTTGCCAAACTGTTGCCTTTGAGCCAGGCGCGTTTGTCTCCACAATTTGACATGGATAGTCATATTTATTTCAGGAGCTGTACAGGATGGGGGCTAGGAAGTTCGCCATCATCAACGTAGGGCTAGCCGGTTGCCTGCCGATTGCGCGGGTGCTCAGCGCGGCGGGCGCGTGCTCAGACAGTCGGAACAAGCTCGCCGCCGGCTTCAACGACGCCCTCCGGTCCCTGCTCGCCGGCCTTCCCCGAAGGCTGCCGGGCCTCGTCTACTCCCATGCCGACTCCTACGGCATCATGGTCACCGTCTTCGCCGACCCGCGGGCGTCGAGGTTCACAGACGTCTCCAGCGCGTGCTGCGGCAGCGGGCTGGGCGTAGGGGGCTGCCTGCCCACCTCCACTGTCTGCGCCGATCATGACCAGCATTACTTCTGGGACGGGACCCACCCTTCCCAGCAAGCCGCGTTGCTCAGAGTCCAGGCCTTCTATGATGGCCCAACACAGTACACCACGCCCATTAATTTTTAGGAGCTGGTCCGGAGTACAGACGAGTCGGTTACTGTAGTTGCGACAAGAAACAGAAATCAAACCGGTACTGAGGAAATAGTTATGTAATGGATGGCATTAGTGGGTAATTATCACCCAATTTCATGTTTTTATGGAATTCATGGGTCTGGCCCCCTAAATCCAGATTTTTTATGGCTTCATTCAGATCTAATGGTGGGGAAATGTTTGGGTAAAAAAAAAAGATTCAAAGCTGATTTTGGTAGATCTGGATTACTTCGAGTTTCCCAAACAGGCCCCAAGCGCTGGAGCTAACATGTATGCCATGGATTTTACGCTCTTGTCGATGCCACTGGACACAGGCTCATGTATCCAAGTGGTGCTGCTTTTATGGAAATTGTGGGACAACAGGAGCAAAGTGAACGTCGATGAGCTGATATAGATTAGTCAGGAAGTGGCCAGAATGGTTCTGTTAATGGCTAGCGAGGGACAACAGCTGATGGTGAAAAACAGACTTACCATAGCTCCCAACAAGCAAAGCTGGAAACCTCCGGAGGATGAATGGCTGAAAATCAACATTGATGGAGCCTTTCTGAAAGAATGATCGATGGGTGCGTGGGGGTTCATCATTCGGGACACTGTTGGAGATTTAGGCCGTGTTCGGTTGGCTGAAAAAACGGCTGATGTTGATGTTGATTTATTATGAGAAAAAAATACTGTTATTTCATTGAAACGGTACGGCTGATAAGTTCAAGCAAACAGGGCCTTAGTTATTGCTGGAGCCGGTAATGCAGGTTTGCTGTAGGATGCGCTAATGGCTGAGGCGGTAGCATGTCTAAAGGCGCTGGAGTATGCGGAACGATATGGAACTTCTCGTATTCAGTTAGAGACCGACTCGACCCAGCTTTGTCAAGCTATTCAGACCAGTTTCCAGAGACCTCAGCGCTTGTGGCAACATCTTTAAGCTTATTCGTGAGCCCCTGCGTAAGCATTTTGTTTGTCTTAATGTTGTTCATATACTCAGAGTCTGTTACTCGTCTGCGCATGAGCTAGCCAGATTTGGCAATGGTTGGGAACCAACGTGGACGGATGGTCTCCCGGATTGTGTAAATATTTGTGTGGATCACGACTTAGCTGAGCACAGGTTCAGTAATATACGCTCATAGAGCCGAAGCTTGAATCAAGAAAAAATGTATGAGCCAGCGTCCTGCCATCCTTGGAGTCCTCGTCTCCTTTAGATATGAGTCGAACTCCACGCCTAGTTGCCCACTTCGTTGTGAAATTAGGTGTTGTTCTGGTTGTGGAGTCTTAGAACGAAGAAAAAGGAATGAGCCACATACACATGGGTCCCACGCAATCACGGGAGGGAAAGTGGAAGAAAATTTTCTCAATCTATAGGGAAATTATTTCCTTCCCAGAGAGCAGTTACTTTCATGTGTATATCTCTATATTTATAGCATATATGGCCCGACGAAGTATATGCAGATAAAGTATATCATCATACTAGACCATCTAGGGTACCATGTATGACAAATATATATATATATATATATATATATATATATATATATATATATATATATATATATATATATATATATATATATATATATATATATATATATATATATATACTTAGAGTATATGGTTATACTTATTTTATATGTTACTATCATAGTATTATATAATATATTAAAAAATATATGCTCTTTTAAAAAAAATTCACATAGTAAAGATCTGAAGTGTCTTAATATTAGTACGTTAACATACTTAAACTGATAAATAAGTATGTACACATACGCAACGTGATTTATTAATTATGGGAGTAACTACCCCTGAGAGTATATAAAATACACTATATATATATATATATATATATGGAAAGTATATTCAGTAGGCAGCTACAAAATAAGTTAGTATGTAGCTACCTTCATTTACGATAATTTTATATACTAATTTATGATAATGTCAATACATATTTACGATAGTTAGGTTACTATAACATATGGGAATATTTATCATAACGTTATAGTAAACCATTTAGCAAGGAGTTACTATAATCTTGTAAATTAATATAGTAATTATCGTAAGTCAAAGTGGCTACAGAATAAGTTATTTTGTAGTCAGTTACAAGGTAGTGTATATATATATATATATATATATATATATATATATATATATATATATATATATATATATATATACTCCCTCCAGTTCTCTAAAGCAAGTCGTTTTGGACATCGACACGGTCTTTAAGAAACGACTTTAACTGTAACTTTTTGCTATAAAATATAGTCAATATATACTTTTATGAAACTGCATTTCAAGATGAATCTACTTACATCACTTTCATATTTTTAAACTCAACCCAAAAGAAATTATTTGTAGTCAAAGTTTAAAATATTTGACTTGACATCCTCAAAACGACTTGCTTTAGAGAACTATATATATATATATATATATATATATATATATATATATATATATATATATATATATCCTATAATCTAAATCTAGTATTCTCAATCTTCTATACCAAGAGTTTTTAGGCATCGTATACCAAATTTTTTCATCACACTATAAAAGAGCAAATAATTTGTGAAAGCTATCCTTCTATAATAACCGTTCGATCTATGCGATGTGTTATATGAGCCCTCCGTCGTATGTGATCTTACTCTTTCTCTATAACAACCGTTCGATCTTCACGTCATGCTATACGAGCCTTTGGTCTTCTATGATCTTATATCTAAGATGTAAGACTCCTATTCAATTAAAAAAATACGTCTACTAGAGTTCATATGTTCCACGTCTCTTGGTTTGGCCCCGAAACGGCGCCTGCCCGGAAACCGTGATGTAACTTCCAACATCGTCCTCCTTCGTCCGTATAAGTATCGCCCTATGCGCCAAATCAATTAGCCTTTTCTCTCATGTCGAAACCGAACTCCAACTCCTGGCATCGCTTCAAAACTGCTCTTCGTCGCTCTTACAGCTTTCTGAAACCAGGACGCGTGGCATGGGGAGGCAAGCGTCCAGCCGACGGGGAGGAGCGAAGAGGATTTACAATGCTGTTGTTAATGGTTTGATTGCCGAGAGAAGAGACTAGATCCAGCTACTTTTGCTCCCAATGTTTGGTCATCGGACAGAACAGGAGCAAGCCTTGCTTGCTTTTCTAGGCTACTCGCCGAGTCACCGGTAAAAGATACATGAAAAGCAAGGAGACGTGAGCATTGATAAATCTCTAAACCTCTTGTTTTAATAAGAGTTACATGTACAAAGTATAAATTGAAATATATGACACACTACGTCAGATTTGGACATCACTGCCGGCCTCATCACTGCCGGATTTGTGACAACCAGCAGTGACGTACCTTCACTGCTGGTTATGAGCTCGAAAATAATAAAAATGATTGGGACTGGACTAAAACCGACAGTGAAGGACTACTTCACTGCCGGTTTGTGGCTTGAACCGGCAGTATTTTGGCGGCCACTCATCACTGCCGGTTTAAGCCAAAAGCCGGCAGTGATTAGGTTTGATCACTGTCGGTTCTAGCCAAGAACCAACGGTGATAAGCCTACAACACAAAAAGGTTATAGCCGTCCTCACCTTCCTCCTCTCTTCCATCCCGATAACAGAGACGCACGTTTGGGCCCTTCCCTCTATTGTCGCGGCTGCTCTTCACCATGAAGCTAGCGCTTGGATTTTGAAGAATGGCTTGATCTTTTTGCTTTAAGGTTAGTAACAAGCATCCACTCCTTTGATTTTGTTGCTTAATTAGCTTCGTTTTGATGGCTACATTGATTGATTCTCATTCTAGTTCTTTCTCCATTCTAGAGAGCACTTTTCCATTTGGACATTTGTGCAAGGCTTAAATTATGGTGAATTCACATCATCCAAAAGGTTGGTGTCTATAAACACATTTAAATTCCTAGCTAATTATTCCACGGTGGTCAAGATCATCATTGTTAGTATGTGGTGCTATAATTAGTTCTTAGAAGTAGAGTAGAATAGATGTTCTTCATTATTGTACAATAATTGTTTTTTACTATGACTTTCAATTTACAGGCCCGGAGCTACCAATTTCAATTTTTTAATAATTTATGTACAATAATGTTTTCCAAAAATGGTAATTTCGAGCTACAATTGTTGTTCATGAAGCTCGATTTCTTATTAATTTTTTGTAATTATTGTCTCAGTATTTTTTTATGCAGAGATGGATCAAGAGTGGATACATCTGTCCCGAACGGACAAGCGGTACATGCATGGCGTCAGCCAGTTTATCACCAATGCCAAAGCCCATGTTGGGAATGGAAACCGTGTCTTCTGTCCATACAAAGATTGCAAGAATCAAAGAAACTTTCATCAAATTGAGTCTATACGATCGCCCTTGATTACCAGGGGGTTCATGTCAGACTATACGATATGGACTATGCATGGTGAGGTTAGTGTGAATGTTCTGTAGGAAAACATTGATGATATGGACATGCCTGATGTAGCCATCCACGATGCTGACGAGGAACCCGGTGTCAATGCAGAACCTATGGCCATAGTTAATAATGTGTTTAGAAACACGCTAGCTGACAACACTGAGGATAACGATGGCATTTCTCAGCTGCTACGTAATATAGAGACCGGATGTCTTAGTGAAAGACAGCTGAGAAAGCTAGAGAAAATGAGACAAGATGGTAAAACACCATTTTATAGGAATTGTCCAATGAGCAAACTGGAAGCCGACATCATGTTGTTAGAGTTCAAATCAACAAACGGATTGAGCGATAAAGGCTTCGATCAGTTGTTAGGTATAATAAGGAAAAGGCTCCCAGAAAAAAAACTAGTTGCTAGAAAAGACATACTTGGCCAAGCAAATGATCTGCCCCATCGGCCTCGAGGTTGAAAAAATCCATGCGTGTTCCAATGATTGCATATTATACAATGGAGAAAAATACAAAGACTTGGACAAGTGCCCCAAGTGTGAAGCTCCACGGTACAAGGAAGGGCCGTCAGATGAGGGTACCAAGACCAGAGGAGGTCCTGTAAAGGTCGTTTGGTATTTCTCTATAGCTCCTCGGGTGCATAGGCTATTTGCATGTGCAAAGTGAGCCAAGATGTTGCGCTGGCATAGCGAAGAGCGTAAGAAAGATATAATGATGAGGCACCCTGCCGATGGGCATGACTGGAGGACTATCAATACTATGTTCTATAAGGACATCGGTGGAGAGCTAAGACACCTTTGGTTTGCTTTGAGCACAGATGGGATGAATTCTTTCGACTAGGTTAGAAGCAATCATAGCACCTAACCAGTGACGATGTGTATATACAACCTTCCACCTTGGGTCTGTATGAAGCGGTCGTATATCCAGATGCCACTACTGATCCAAGGGCCAAGACAACCTGGGAATGACATCGATGTGTTTCTGGAACCAGTGATCGATAAACTAGTGGAGATGTTTGAAAAGGGTGTGCCGGATGTTTGGGACAAGTACAAAAAGGAATATGTCACGATCAAGGGAGTACTTATCGCTACAATCACTGACCTGCCAGGTCGAGGTTCGTTGTCCGGAGAGAAGACAAAAGGCTATACTGGATGTGTTGAGTGCTTGGACAACACCAATACGGTAAATCTGCCAAATAACTCAAAGATAGTTTATATGGGATACCGTAGGTTCCTACCTAAGGATCACCCTTACCGTAGGAATAGAAAAGATTTCAACGGTACTATTGAGAAACGCTTAACTCCAAAATATCGAGATGGGCCTACGATACTTCGAGAACTCAACAAACTGGAGGTTGTCCTTAGAAAGAGGGACAATGCAGTAGCAGCGTCTGATGGGAGTGTTTGGAAGAAAAAATTAGTTTTCTAAAAACTATCTTACTGGCCATTTCTAAGTGTACACCACTGTCTTGATCCTATGCATATCACTAAAAACGTGTATGCTAACACTCTTAACACCTTGATGGACACCGGGGGGACATGGAAGGATTCACTAGCCACATGCCTGGACATGCAACACTTGAGAATCAGGAAGGAGCTGCATCCCATGGAGCTAGAGAATGGCCAGTTCGAACTTCTGATTGCATCATGGACATTGAAGAAGGAAGAAAAGTGTGCGCTTATTTCTTTCTTCAATGAACTCAAAGTGTCGACGGACTACTGTGCGAACCCGAAGAGGCTAGTGAACATGAGAGAACTCAAGTTCAACTATGGCCCTATGAAGGCCCATGACTGTCATGTCATTATGACTCAGCTGCTCCCTGTTTCCCTGCGTGGTATCCTTCCCCCAAAGGTCCGCTCCTCAATCATAAAGCTTTGCTCGTTCTTCAACGCATTCTCAAAAAAGGTCATTGATGTGTCCACGCTAGAGCAGCTGCAGCGGGACATGGCCGAAACTCTCGTTAGGCTTGAGATGCATTTCCCGCCGACTTACTTTGATATCTTATTGCATCTGCTCATTCATCTTGTTGACCAAATTAGAGCCCTTGGCCCAATGTACCTGCATCAGATGTTCCCTTTTGAAAGATTGGTGAAAGTTTTTAGGAGGTATGTTAAGAACAGATTCAGGCCAGAAGGGGGCATGGTTGAAGGATGGTCAACGAAAGAGGCCATTGAGTTCTGCACATATTATTTAGACATCAAAAGGGTCGAAGTTCTAGAATCTCGTCATGAGGGAAGACTATGTGGCAAAGGAACGATCGCGGAGAAATTTGTTATAGTAGATGACCCTGTTTCTTTCAGACAGGCATAGTTCGCTGTTCTCCAGCAAGCTGAGGGTGTGATGCCATACATTGATGAGCACAGGCAATCACTACAAACTCTGTATCCGAGTAGATCATAGGCTTAGCTAGATAAAAAACATAAGGAGGAATTTGTCAACTGGTTGCGATGTCGCTTGCTTGGAATAAAGTTAGGTAATCAACTGGATGCCTTAGCCAAGGGACCTTTGAGTATATATCTTAAGTACCAAGGGTATGAGATCAATGGATTCACATTTTACACAAAAAAGCAAGATGGAAAGAGCACCTACCAAAATTGTGGTGTTCATTTTGATGCTCACGACGAAAACGGCAACGTGCAGGCGACATACTATGGTTTCATAGAGGAGATATGGGAGCTAGCCTACGGTCTGTTGAAGGCAGCTCTTTTTCGCTGCCAATGGATCTGGCTCAAGGAAATCAACACTAACAGCGAAAGGTTCACTACCGTTGATCTCACTAAAACCGCATATAGAGACGACCCCTTCGTCCTTGCAAGAGATGTTATGCAAGTCTTCTATGCAAAGGACAACAAGACAAAAGGAAGGCTAAAAGTAGTCCTAGAAGGGAAAAGGAAGATTGTCGGTGTTGATGGAGTGACGGACGAAGAAGACTACATGGGCTATCAGAAAATGCCTCCATTCGAGACGAACGTACCCCTACCTATCCTTCAAGAGGGTGACGAACCAGCTTACATACGGCTTGATCACAATGAGGCCCTCATTGTTGATGCACCTAAATATAGTTAGATTATTATTAACTATGTAATCATTATGCAGACGTTGTATCTGTAATTCGCACTGAATATCTAATTTATATTTTATGTGCATCTCTATAATTTAATTATTGACTATGTAATCAAATATTGAGATGATGTTCACAAACACTATTATTTGATAAATAGACCATTAATTAATTATCATAAAATTAAATAATAAAGACACAAATTTTTGTGTTATTTTAGAATATGAACTAACTGCATTATTTCTATTAATAAATAAATAAAGAAAAGCAAACTAATCAAACTCTCTATCCTAGCTCAGCGGTTAAGGCCGTGCACTCTGTACGCTGAGACCCGCGCTCGAATCCTAGGCGGGCCAAACTTTTTTGATTTTGTATTTATTATTTAGTAGTGCATTACGATGGGATAAAAGAAAATGAACAACTAATTCTAACGTAATCCCTATTCTAGCATAGTGGTTAAGGCTCCAAGCTAAGAACCTCGAGACCTGGGTTTGAATCCTAGGCTTGGGATTTTTTTATATTTTTTATAAAAATGCCGTGAGATAGTGATTTTTTTTATATTTTCTTACTAAAATGCTGCGATGGCGGCAGGTCCCTTCACTGTCGGTTTTGGTTTTAAAATCGACAGTGATAGCACTGCGATGGTAGGCTCCAAACCGACAGTCATTTTTTTATATTTTTTACTAAAAGGCTGCGATGGCGGCAGGGCCCTTCATTGCTGGTTTTGGTTTTAAAACTGGCAGTGATAGGTTCTATCACAGTCGGTTGCTCGAACCGACACAAAAGGCCCCATTCACTATCGGATTTTAAACTAAAACCGATAGTGATGTGTAGATGCTCCTCACATGCCAACAGTGCTCCCACTGACCACAACAGTAGAAAAATTGCTCCCACCTACCCCGACAACTTTAGTTCAGAAACAAAAATGTACCATGAATGCTAGCCCCCTATAAAATGGCCCTCGGCCAGGAGCTAGCCTCTCCATGCATGTTGATATCAGCCATGCCTTATCAGCCATGATACAATGTTTTCCTCTCACAACAAACCACAGATATCATTATGTGTCGTAGTCCACCAAAATGGTGCACACAAGAGGTACTAGAAGAATGCTACTGAAGATAGAGCAATACCGAAGATTGGAGATGCCACGAGGTTCATAGAGCCATCCGCTGCGGTGCGCATCTGAAGAAAGGTCATGTACAGACAAGGCGAATTCATCGATACCACCTTGTCATCTCCAACCGATATAGCTTGTAGACCACCTCGGTGCTGCTGTTTGCCCCTAGTTGGTGCTAGAAGAATGCTACTGAGGTGGTTACATTATAATGTGTTGATACACATTGATTGTAACATTGACCTGTACGTAAATAGGTCTTTGTTATCGTATATGTAATTTTAGTGTAAGGTCTTTGTTATAGTATATGTAATTTATTTCTAATATTTTTGTTATTTTTTGATGTATTTCATTACTATCTAAATAAATATATCATTGTTGTTAAAACTTTCCCACTGTACTATCTAAATAAATATATCCTTTACATATATGCACCTTCACTATCGGTTCTACTTACACACCGGCAGTGATATCAACTTTCACTGTTCGTTCTATTTAAAAATTGACAGTGATATTAACTTTCACTGTCGATTCTACTTAAAAACCGGCAGTGATGTCCATGCCCCCTATATAAAACAAACCACCAGCCACATACATCGATCCCACCCACCCACGAACTCTCACGGTCTCATTTCTCACGTTTCACTCTCACTTCTCAAGAAATCCACTCTCTCTCTATGTGATTTGGTCATGGCTCCTACATTTTTCAATGGTATTGATATGTTGTCTTCTCCACTATTCTATCTATATTCATTTGATCTATATTTATATTCATGTTTATTTGCATTCTATATTTATATATATTCTTATTCCTTGCATTCGATCTATATTTAATTATGTTGCCACATTTTACTTGGAAGAATTTTTTTGTGCATATATTTTATGTTCATATTTTTTTGACATTTTATCGATTAGGTGGTATGCACAACAGACCTCCCCCATCACAAGAACCAGGTTCCCACCCTGATGATGAGCCATTCGCTCCTAATGTGGCCATTCCACGGTTCCCTATTCCAGCTATTGTATGAAATATTTTTCTAACATCTTTTGTTTTTTTATGCTAACAAATAAGTGTAATTAGTTTAATATCATTGTTGTATACATATATGTCGCAGACTATATCCCCAATAGATTGGCTTCGAACAGCACTTAGCTGGTTCTTAATCTCGGACATCGTCGAGAACACGACATCTAATGCAAGTGGTCGGCTATGAACGTGTGAACTCAGTGTTTCCATCCCTTTGAGGGGTGCAAATCATCGGAATCATATCCACAAGACTAGGAGACAGAGCCCGGATGTGATAAGCACCCAATTCAGTGCCATGCGCATCTGTTTAGATGCACTTCGATGTGTTTGCTATTATGTGCTTGATTTCTCGCACTTCAAGACACTTGCTTTAAATGCTGGTGATATCCCCATCCCGTAAGCAAGTGAATGGTTTGCGAGCTACAACCGTGCGGATGTGATAAAATGGTCACTTATACCTGAGTCATGGTTATTTGTTGTTTATTATTGTAATAACATTCTCTATTTTTATCTTTTTCTCCGCATGTAGTTTGCGCTACAAGACCTTACTTATGTTGCATGTGGCTTGTGGGCCTTTCTAGACCAAGCTACGGAGCAACTCGGGTACGATTAGGACTTCTGCAATGGAAATCTCGGTTAGCTCACAATAGAAGAACGCCAGTACTATATAAGAATTCCTAACAGAGGCAGTGGTCGTTCAGTAGGTTATATCTATGGCCGACCATTCTTTCGGTATTGTGAGGCACGAGAGAGTGCACTCATACGGGCATTGACCTTCATCGATACAAGCGGATACATAATCCGTGACATCAATTACCATATATGGCTACAGAGGCATGTTAGTGTGTGTGGCCCGATCGAACCCGACGGTAATTCTGATAGTAATTAATGTTTATTTAGCTAGGTTTTTAAGGTCATAGTTTAATTGGGTTCTAATTTTAATTTGTACGGCTTTGTATGTTTAATTATTGTCATGCATGTAATTTGTGTAACATTTGTTGGGAAACTAGAAATATATATTTCGGTGTCGTATTGGTCTTAAAATTATTCTCAGGTTTGCACGTGACACAGGTGAAGGAAACACCAAGTTTGGGATTTTTCGGAGATGGTTTGCTACTTTCTGAGGTTTAATTGAATTTCCACGCGACGACACCGATTTATTATAAGTTGAACTGAGTCTACCTACGAAAAGATCCAGAATGGTGCCAAATTTTTACACAGGCTCTAATGTGCCCTAGGGACAAGAATTTTGTGGAGGTCGATGAAAAAATCTATTGGGTCCAAGATGTAATTCACCCTCTTTTGTCTTATTCAGCACAGAGAAAAATATATTCATAAAAATGATAAAAAAAAAATCTCAGATCTTGTTTGGGGGCCTTAATTTGGGTATACATGCTTGCCAAAAAATTTCAAGCTATTTCGACATAGGCAGAGTATACATTCTTCAAAGAGGTGCATGAGCCCTTTCATCGAACCATAACTATACACATAGGTTATCAAGGTTTCTGTGGTTCATACGCATTCTTATGTCATATTGGTCTTAAACTTTTTCTTAGGCTTGCACGTGCCACGTGTGAAGGAAACACCTAGTTTGAGATTTTCCAGAGATGGTTTGCTACTTTATGAGGTTTAATTGAATTTTCGCGCGATGACACCGTTTAATTATAGGTTGAACTGAGTCTACCCACGAAAAGATCCAAAATGGTGCCAAACTTTTACATAGGCTCTAATGTGCCCTAGGGATAAAAATTTTATGGAGGTCGATGAAAAAATCTATTGGGTCCAAGATGAAATTCACCCTCTTTTGTCTCATTCAGCACACAGAAAAATATAATAAATAACAAAACTGATCAGAAAAACCTAAGATCATGTGTGAGGTCTTAATTTGGGTGTACATGCTTGCTAAAATTTTTTTATTTTGATATAGGAATACACATGCGTCTATTTATTCAGTATATAAAAGAATCTTTTTTAATATATATAAACATCACTGTCGGTTTAAAAAACCGGCAGTGATGAGACGAAACCGACAGTGATGCTGGTTATCACTGTCGGTTTATTTTTAAAATCGACAGTGATATATAAAAAATTAAAAAAAATTATGCAAGCTCTCAGGTTCGAGCTCAGGTCTCGGGCTATAGAGTTCTGAGACTTAACAACTGCGCTAGTATAGGATATGTGCTAAGGGTAATTTATTTTTTCTTTTTGATCTTTAGACCACTTAATAAATTATAAAATTAAACCAAAAAATTGGACCGCCAGGAATTCGAACACGGGTCTCGGAGGCTAAGCTGCGGGGTCTTAACCATTGAGCTAGTCGGAGGTATTCGAAAGAAATGAAAAAGTTATCCTACTTAACCCCTAACTATTACACACACATCACTGCCGGTTTGATGGCATAGGTTTGTGTGGCTGTTGTGCATTCATAGTTGCCACTTTTTATACTGGGGCAATGGACAAGATTTGACTCTATTGAATCGCGACTTGTCCTGCTTATTCATCTGATAAATCGCACATCAGACCCCAGCTTGCATTTGGTCATTCACCATGCACGCTTATATTCTCTAGTCTCTAGATATATGTTACGTAAAAAGAATTAAGCCAGTAGTATAAAGATATAGAACGAAAAAAGAGAGCGAAGGATCACCCAGAACACAAAAGTAACCGGATAAAATGATTTCACGTAGTATCATGAAACAGAAAAGATTGCATAATTTTGAATTCGTAATTTTTCCCTCTTGTGGCTTACTACTTATATGGAACTGCAAAAGCATATATATACTATATATATTCTTTGTATGGGTGCATTTTTCCTACTCTTACGTGTACATACTCATTTATCAGTTTGAGTATGTTTATATACTCATTTTATGATACTCCAAATCATACTATGTGAATTTTTTTCAAAAACAACCCATATTTTTTAATATGTTATTCTAATACTATGACAGTAGTATACAAAATAAGTATAATCATATACTCAATGCATACTTGGCATACATACTACCATAGATGGTCTAGTATGATCATATACTTTGTCAACGTACACTTTGTCGGGCCATATACACCTTAAATCTAAATATATACACATGGGAGTAGGAGTAACTACTCTATGAGAGTAGAAAATAATTTCCCTTCTCTATATTCACACAAATATGAGTAATCTAGGCAATCAACACCAAAACTCCAGGGAGCATGTCATACTTTTGCATACATGTCCTTTTTTCCTCGACACTCTGCCAATTCAATTCGATTGATATTGCAACGCTTTGTCCATGGAGATAAGTACATGGGTGTAGAAGCATTTCAATTTACTCTTAAATCACTAGCCAGAACCCCGCGGCAATTGCCGCGGGCCAGATAGACTTAGCTGGCATTTTGGGTTTCCCCCCTCTAAAACATATATGCATCGATTATTTGTGGCTTGCATAGGTAAAGGTAGCAAAAGAAACGAGTCTCGGGGGCTAAGCTAATAGATAATTGAGCAGAGCATGGCACAACAGTGATGATAATGGAAGGAAAACCGCCAGCGCAAAAAAATTGGGCCACCTGGGATTCGAAAACGGGTCTCGAGGGCTAAGCTGTGGGGTCTTAACCGTTGAGCCAGTCTGAGGTATTCAAAAGAAATGGAAAAGTTATTCTACTTAACCCCTAACTGCTACACCAACATCACTGCCGGTTTGAGGATTGACCCGGCAGTGATATTTTCTTATCACTGTCGGTTTAGACTTGCAACCGGTAGTGATGAACAATTTCCCAAAGTTATTTAATAATCTATAAAAATTAAAACAAAAAATTTAGGCCACCTGGGACTTGAACACGGGTCTCATGGGCTAAGTTGCAGAGTCTTAACCGTTGAGCCAGTCGAAGGAATTTGAAAGGAAGGGAAAAGTTATACTACTTAACCCCTAACTGCTACACTCCCATTACTGCCGGTTTGAGGAGTGAACCGGCAATGATGGTTCCTCATCACTGTCGGTTTATTATTAGAACCGGCAGCGATGAAGCTCATTGGTATATAGCAAGGCACGGGTTGAAATCTTTCAAATTCATTTCAACCCCACGCCAACCCGTCCCCCCACGCCGACGGGCACCACCATTCCCCGCGCACCCGTCCACCGCCCCCCACGCCACCGTTCCGAGCCCCGTGCTCCTCTTCTTCGATGCCGACGCCCGTGCACCGCCCCATGCCGAAGCACCACCCCACGCCGTCGACTGCCCCACGCCAGAGCACCGTGCCATCCATGCCCTCATTCCTCGTCCACGATGCCGGGCGTGCCCTCCTCCTCCAAGCCTGTACTCTCACCACTGAGGTCTTCAGGAGCGCACGAACAGCTACTTTCCCACCCCACACAGTGAGTGTATGGCTCACTGCCGTCTTTGTGTTTGATGAAATGCCCCACCGTCTTTGTGAGGCCTCTCAGTGATTGCTCAAGCTCGAGTTGAATTTGTTAATGAAAATGGTTATACTGAGCACATGTCCATTGTTGAAATATGTTTGTTATATAAATCTGAGCACATGTCCATACCAATGACGATTGATTATATTCTGAGGATTTCTCTATACCAAGCACATGTCTATGCTTATGATGGTTGTTTTTAATCTGAGCATTGATCCATTGCCAATGGTGTCTTCTTACTTCTTAGCACTGTCCATTTCCTATGATGTTAGAGCCAATAATAACTATATTTAATCTGAGTGTTTTCTCTCGTCTATGATGGCACTTAGACTAAGGTTATGATGACTTAATATATTAATTGGATTGAGGTTATGGTCATGTGCAATGATGATATAATCATAAGTTGTAGTAACTATTACTGAGGCTACAAACATGTGTGCTATGGTCATATGTTGTTATCTTTTTGATATAATCATAAGTTGCTACATATTCCACAGTCACGATTAGTGAGTGATGTAGCCACACACGCTAATCAATTGAGAGGGTCATAGCTTACTTGGTGTCTCCAGCAGGAGCCTCCATCGGCCGAGGAGGCAGAGGGTTCGGGTAGCAGGAAGGCCAGATCTAAGCGAGGTGTGTCAAAGATTCCTGTTGGTAGGAATGCACACTGGCACATCACTGAGTTCGATAAATTTGGGGATCCACTCTCATCGCCTATAGCTTTGACCAAATACAAGACTATCAACGGGTTAATTGTAAGGGACTTCATCCTGATTAGGTACAGGAAGTGGATTGGGAAAGATGATGACCCTTGGAGGGTTCCCGAAAGTGAGAAGGATTACATATGGGATATTAAGATCCTAGAGTATTTCACTTTCCCAACGGAGTATGACAAGGAGTTAGTCAAGAAAAAGCAAAAGAAATCATGGGGACATACTTCAAGAATTTCAAGGGGACATTGTACAAGAATTTTGTCCTCCAAAATAAAGAGATAGATTTTGATGGTGGACAGTTTAGCAAGCAGAACGACTTCTGGTAGGATTTCAAGGAATACAGGTTATACGAGGAGTAATTAGAACTAAGCAGGAATAATAAGGAAAACTCGCAGAAAGCGATGAATCCTCATCATCTTGGCTCTTGTGGCTACACCAAAAAGATGCTAGAATTTGAAGCAGAACTTGAAAAGATGGATCGCCTTGCTGAGGAAGGCGTTCAGGTTGAGACCACCGATTAGGAGCCAAGATCGGTAATATACTGTATGGGGAGGAATGTACGCCATGCAGAGGATGAGAGCTTTAGCTCGACAAATCAACCCATGAGCGAACTCATCTAGAGGATCTCCTAGGTAACTAAGGAGGTGAGGTAAGGGACTCGCACTTCTAATAGGGAGAAAGACGTGCTCACCCAAGCACTCGGAACCAAGGAGCACCCTGGTCGCACTAGAGGAACCGGTGTTGTTCCTTGGAAACTAGCATTCCCCCAAGAATCTAACACTTATCGGAGCCGCTTGAGGGGTAGAGCGGATCAGAAGGCAGAGTATTTGAGGCGGCTAAAAGAGATGGAAGAAAGAATGGACGCACAGATTGAGGTGACTATTGAAGCACGAGTCCAGTAATTTTTGTTGTCCAAGGGGTCAGGAGTACCACAAAACCCTACTCCTACTGCCTTTAGCCCACACTTTAGGGGTCGCAGTAGCTGCGGATCGACCCCGCTCGACGAAGAAGATGCGAATGTGCCTCATCCGGTGGATGGCATCACTAAACCTGTCAATGTCAAGTTGTACATCCATCAGGAATGGATAAAGGACAAGGTGGCGCTCAGCCAGACCTAGCCTACGGGAGACGGGACCATTAATGGCTGCCCAATTCCATAGGGGTACGCTCACGTCACCATTGACATAATACTTGATAAGAATTATAACAAGATACACATTGAGTACCCTATAGCGGAAGACAGGCCGAAACTTGGTCATAACAAGGGCTCTCAAGTGGCCTGGCGCAAGCGCTTCTTTAAGCTTGACCACCAATTGTCCTCTAATGATGAGGACGACTACGAATCTTCACCCACCCATGATGATCACTCACCATCTCCCAACAGAGATCACTTCCCTCCTCATCCCTTGCCATCACCCCCGAGAAGATAGAGGTCTCCTTCTATTCCTCCTCGTCCGACTCCATCTTCATCAGCCCCGAGAAAAGAGAAGACTCCTCCTCTGCCATCTTTATCAGCCTCGGGAAAATAGAATTCTCGTCGTCATCCTCCTCCTCCTCCACCTCAGCCCAAAACAAGATCAAAGACATCCTCGTAGTCGCAGAAAAGGTCCTTGGATTCGGTCGCTAATGCTCCTAAAGTGGATGAACAAAAAAGAAAAAGGTTGTTCAGTAGCAGCGTTATAAACTTGATAAAAGAAAAAATTTATAGCACACATCTCGAAGGAAGATTGTGTTAGTTTCTTCGATCTTTGTGCCTCACTGCCTCCATTTTTGTTAAAGTCCGAATTTGAAAGGCAAACACATAATCAGTACGCTACAACAAGAGCCGAAGAAGTACATAATGAAGATTTAAGGAAGATACAGAAGTACGTCGAAGACAACCCTGAATTAACAATGGAAGAGACCGCGAACATCTATTATGATGTACAAGGGACGGAAACACCGGCAATGAAATATGAAAGGGGCAATCTTTTGGTTCCCGATCATGAGTATAAAAATTTGACAACATATATATGCCAGTTGCATGAATATTACATGGCTCAAGCAACAAAGACAGAGGACTTTGATTTTGAGGTTATTATCCGTTTGCCACATGTTTTTTATTATCCTAAAGAAGAGAAGTTCGATGTCGAATGGGAGTGCTTGTTCTAGCTATACCAGAAACGCTCTCTCGATACATAAATGTTGACGTTGTGGACTATGTAAGTAACCTACACGCACGATATTACAATTAACTACTCTCTCGGAACACAAATTGTTAACTTTTAAGCACTTCCCATGATTTTATGTAGGTGTATAGCAAAATTTTGCATACTAAAAAGTAAATGGGATAACATAGGCTTCTTGGACCCCTTGCGAGTCAATGAAAAGACATGTTTAGACCTCCATGGATGTGACGTGGAAGACCTGAAAGTGAGATTGATTGTTGTTTTTGATGAATTCAAGATGAAGAACAAAACCCACATACTTCTAGCCTACAACTGCGAGTATGTGTTCTCGGCTTTTAATTTATGCTTCTTTTTCATTAAGATTATTCGATAATTAGGATTCTGTGATTGCAGCAACCATTTTATCTTCATTTGTGTCAATCTTGCTAAAAATCTGATCAAGGTGTGGGACTCGAAGAAAAAATTATTTCATCGTCTAGATGCACTGGTGGCAGTGCTGAATTAGTAAGCGATCCTAATAACATATTATTTTGTAATCACACATACCGTTTTCTAATATTTCTCCTTTTAATATTGCACAATGTTCGAAGAAGACATATCGGTGGGACGCAGGTCCCATTCAAGGTTGTCGAAATGGAGGAGAAGTACCTAAAACAGCCGGCGGAAAACAATGAATGCGTGTTTTATGTAATGTGGGCAATGCTTCGCTACATTGGCGGAAAATCGGAAGAAGCAGATAAGTTGGTGTGTATAATCCCCATTTCATTTATGTCTATTAATAATTCAACAAAATAATTTACTGATTTCTCTTTGGATATCATCTTTTTTGAACGACAGCGAAAAAAATATAACCACGAAAGGCTGTTAGATATGGAGATCGTCGCACTGCAATCGAAGCTGGCAAAATTCATCTTAGCCGAGGTATTGGAAAAAGATGAAGTATTTTCAATCGCACAATCCGTGAAGTTGAAGGACCAATATGGCCCAGAGCGGCTCGCTAGATTATTGTAAGAAGTCCGAGAAACATTGCACAATCCGTGTAGTCCGGAAATATTTCTTTTTTATTTTGAGGGATCAAGATCTTGATAAGAACATATAACCGTAACATTTGTAATGTTTAATATTGATGGACCTGTCGTCTACGTAGCGTATATAAAGAGAAACCCGATTCCACGAAAAAATATAAATTAAAATAAATTATAAAACAATAAAATACGAACGGGGCATCACTGCCGGTTAGCAACAAACCGCCAGTGATGATCATGATGGCACTGCCGGCTTGAGCACCAAACCGGTAGCGTTAGATTAGCTATCATTATCGGTTCTTGTCACAACCGGCAGTGATTCTTACGATAACACTGCCGGTTGAATCATAAATCGACAGTGATGTTCGCGGTTACACTGCCGGATGGTCTCATGAACCGGCAGTGTTAGTGGACCTGAATTCTACCGGTTTTATTAAAGAACCGGCAGTGAAGTTGAAGAACACTGCCGGTTTGTAGGAACCGATAGTGATAGCTAACCCTCATCACTGTCGATATGGTTGTGCCAGTTTAAAATCTGGTAGTGACGGGGTGTTTTGAACCGACAGTATTGTCGTGATCTAGAGTAGTGACAGCTGTTGAATAAATTTCTAAGCCACAAGTGTCTAGATGACTGCACAATAATTTTATATCCCATTACAACGCACCAGCATACTTGTCGTGATACGTAAAGAAAAGATTCGGATTGGTTCATGAGTCCTCGCCCGTCACGTATGCTATACGTGTCCTTAAAAGATTTTGAAGCCCATATTTGCCTTGCTGGTTGCCATCTTTCTTCGTTTTCCTGTCTTCTGTGCTCTTTGCTAGGGCCTGATTGGATGGTAGGAAATGTGAAGGAAAATCGTAGGGAGGAGAAAACGGAGGAAAGGAAGCTGGACTGAGTGTTTGGAACGGAGGAAATTCACTTTCTTTTCATTTGAATTCCTGTAGCTGGATGCCGATTTCATAGGAAAGAAAATATCCACCGTGACCCTTGTTTTCTTTTCCTTTGCGATTACCGAGCGAACGAGCGCTTGCTGTCTCTGCAACCTGACGACGGACTGCATTAGCAGAGGAATCGAGGAAAAAGATAAATAACGCTAAAGTAGTACTACATTAGATAGAAAAGACCGGGGTGCTCAATTGAACCATAGCAACCAGAGCAGGAGGAAGTATAATATCTGGCACGTGGACCATCCCATGATGCTTCAACTTATTTGTAGCTTTTTTTTTTATAAAACGAAAGGAATTTTGTTTACTGTTATGCTTAGCCTAAGCCATTGAGTTTCTAGGAAAACTCTTAAATTCCTATGCTAGCCATGTTCCTTTGTTCCAAACGCCAATTTCTATAAATTCATATGTTTTTCCAATCCTGTGTTTTCAACCTTTATTCCTTTCCTATTCCTGTGTTTTTTCTCTATTCCTCTGTTTTACATTTCTCCGTTTCAAACATGCCCTTAGCTGGAGTTTTTGTGTTTGACGGTAATCCTTGGAATTGTGCTGGCTTTTGTTGTATTTGGTTTCAACTGACGCCCGGCCGCCAGGACCTGTGCTCCCGCATACGCCGCTGAGGACGGCCATGGTACATCTGGAAGCTCGGGTGCACGATCGAGTTTCGAGTCCGGGCCCAAGGCCGCCACGCAAACCAGGCTCGATCTGCTACGTACGAGGCGCTAAACGATGCCAAATTGTACTGCCTACAATGAGTTTCCCGTGGCACACATGAGTGACGTAAATGAGCAAACCTAGCAGGTCGTAGAATCGTAGATTATTTATTTCTCTATTCATGAACGTATCCTATACTTAATATATGGTTCTATTGTCACATATTGATGTTGATGGCGACAATCTAAGCAAGAGATAATTAGTTCATAATTTCATATTCATATATAATTTGGATAATATATTATTAATTGAAATAATAAACATGTGCGTGTCGTACGTGTATATTTGCTCGTAAAAAAAAGGGGAGATAGAATCTTGGTGAGATACCCTTAAACCCATCCCCAAATATATATATAGAACTACTATCATGTAGTTGGCTACAAAATAACATATTCTGTAGCCACTTTGAGTTACGATAATTACTATATTAATTTACGAGATTATAGTAACTCCTTACTAAGTGATTTACTATAACGTTATGGTAAATATCTTCATGTGTTATAGGAACCCAAATATCGTAAATACGTATTGACATTATCGTAAATTAGTATATAAAATTATGGTAAACGGAGGTGGCTATAAAAATAACTTTTTTTTAATCTGGCTACTGAATATATATATATGCCCGCTCACTCGTGCCGCCGCGGCGCCTCCTGCGCATCCTCTGTGAGGAGCCCGTGAGAAAAGGGCGTGCACGTGCAGTTGGGGACTTGGGCCGACGGGCGAGTGTGGCGCAGAGTCGGGGCCCCTAGGGAAGCCTCCCTCTCGATCACCTCTATCCGGGCGGCGGCGGCGGACGAAGACGACGACGACACCAATCCTCAGGTACGCGCCAGCCTTTCCTTGATCTTGCTCGAACTGGAACTCGAGTCATTGGGGTTGGTGATTGGTTGGCCTGGTTCATTTATATCTGGATGCTGCGTTTTTGGGTGGTTCCTTGCAAGACGGGTTTTTATTCGCCTGATTTACTGAGGAGGTCAATGCTAAACTAGCGATTATTGCTATATCTCGGTTAGATTAGATCAAGCACGGTTAAGATTGGATCCGATAAAAAGCTTCATCTGTCAGATAAGATCAGTATACCAACGATGTCTATGTCTGAATATTTGTGTTCATCACTTGGCCTTGTTTTGTTTGCACTTGTGATTTTCACCTGTCTGTTAAGGCTCGGCCAAATTCGATTGAAAAAGATTTATACTACTGGCCGGGTTTATAGATCCACATCACGTTGTATTCTATTTTAGCTAAAAGGTTTTTTCTTTGGAAAAGAAAATTATGTGCTAATTTTCATCTAGATATGAACTTGCTTGCTCTGTGCTACTCGGATGGTTGTTTTCCTATACTAGAACTGTAGATATTACTTTTATCCCTTAGTCATTAGCTATCCTGTTAAATATTAATATGTACTTGTGTGAGCATCATATATATTTTAATGTAGGGTATGGTATATAGCTTTGAAGCCTTGCATGACCTGAGAATAGAATGAGAAACTTTCAAACGATTTTTCTTCTATTCTTTGCATTGTGATACTTGGTGTTATTATTAACTTACCTGAGTCTAGTACTACATTTAATTTATGATTTTTATCTCATTAACTCAGAGTACTACATTTAATTTATACTATTTTATTCATGTTTGCATGACTCATTAACTCAAAGTACTCCTATCTCAGCAAGTTCTTTACTGCCTTTGTCTTCCTATAATAGTCCACCATGTGGTGCTCCAGGATCATGTTGCCTGGAAGATAACCAAAATGAAAAACATGGCATAGTTATGATGCATGAGTAATTTGCGGAACACCCCTAGCAGATTAGTTGCACAACTTAAATTGTAAGTGAAGTCACTGTGTGCAGGCATTCTATCATGCTTGAGTTAGATTAGCTATTTAAGCCTAACAAACTGCACAGGAAGCAATAAAATGCATTGAGTAATTTAGTTGCAAAATCTTGAGTAATATGTACTAAGGAAGTTGAACATCCAGAATAGTATGTTCCTTTTGTATAGCTGACATTTATATATGTACAATCATTATCAATCGAAAGATGTGACAAAAACAGTTGACATTTATCTTCTTTGTGATATTATAGTTGTAATGTCAGCTGATTTAAAGTTCTAAATTAACAACGATTGTCATTTCTTTCTATGCCCAATTTATTTATATGGTTTGTGCAGATAACTTGGTATTCTAAACCCAAAACCTTTTACAACATCCTTTGTGAAATGAAGATTTGTATGAATTATTAAAGAACCCGCGTGTAGGACAGGACCATAAAAGTGTTGAGGATTTGTTGTTGCATTACCATTATGGGAGCTTCTAGCTATGTTGTGTGCTTCGTTTAGGAGATGCTAAATTAGTTGTAAACTTGAATTGCTTTCTTTGTACCTTACTAAAACTTAGAACAACCAACAACTACCTATATTATACTTTTGTTGCACATGCCCTTAAAAATGCTAATTTATATTTTTTTCATTTACCCTGCCAGACAAGCCAGACAACAGTCGAGGGAGACACTAGTTAGCTGAAGCCACAGTGGGAGAAGGTATATAGTTTGTTAAAGTGCATCTCTAATTTACAATTTATAATTTACCCATTGTTATATTATTACATCATGTTCTTTGTTTTTTTAAATAGTTACCACCTATTGAGAGCGTTATTTTAATCCTTTGTTTGCGGTGAAGCAAGGTATCAGAATCGTGTACTTTGTATTATACTCGCAAACTAGTAAGAGATAAGGATTTGGATCCTAAAGTAGTTTTTATCAAACTTACCAAACTTCTCTGAGATGATATCCTCATTTGGGATTATATAGTGTTTGTTGTTTTGTTGTGTCTCAATTCTTCAATATCCTTGTACGGTCCAAAATCTTCAATATTCCCATACTGAAGCTTTATCGTTTTTGTAGTCATGTGTGAAATGACAACTTCTATAATTTGGGTCTCTTTGTGCAAATGATTGTTCAAAAAAATATTAGTTAATGGTGCAGTTTGTTTAGTGTTTTTACGTCTATATATTCATAATAGAGATAAGAGGCCACAAATGTTGATGAATACAGTTGATTGTTTTAGACAATTTGTAGCAATTTGTAGCACCCATAGTAACGTTACTACTATTCGAGATACATTTTTGTCCACTGGGAATTCAGAAAAATTTAGAGGTAAGAGACAGATGCATTCAACGGGTTTGGTTCTAAATCTGTGTTCTAAACCCGTGTATGATGTCTAGATGCTCCTTTGTGATGAGGACATGACACCCATGCATATGTGAAAGGACCTAGGATGCCGCCTAGAGGGGGGTGAATAAGTGTTTCTAAAAATTAACACCTTTAAATGCGGAAACAATTAGTAAAGGGAGTTTCCAAAATAGAAACTCCAAATAAAGAGTAACACCACCCCTCACAAGTTAGCCACACAGTATACAAGGTATAAAGAATATATCTAGAAGCTACAATCCTGCAGCACAAAGTTAGAACTGCGAATAAATATTTTCAGCATAGAGCTCTAATACCAGACACGTCCGGTATGCACGGTTTCTCCAAAACAGCCCCGAACTTGCTCCTTTCGATTTCTATCTTCAAACCAAACTGCAGGTACCTACTAGAGATATCAATATACACAGAGAACCTGCACAAGAGCTGGAGCAACACAAATTTCAAATGAAATGCGAATTGAGACATGATAATTGTTTTACCGAAGTTCGGACTCGTTCGAGTCCTACTCTCCGTTGAGGGGGCTGCGGGTGACCCAGCGAAGGTCAGCCCTAGAGGGTACCATGAAGGTCACTCTAGCCGGAGTCTTTTCCAACTCCTAGTTGATTCCGAGGCGGTGGAATCGACCATTATAAACTTTCCGAGGCACACCACAATCTCCCGGGTGCTCTCCGGCGACGCCTAGCCGTCTAGGACCGAAGAGTCCAAGAGTAACAAATACGAATCACGAGATTGACAATATGCACAAGTGCTCAAGTGGTTGGATTGCTCTCTTTTTGAATTTCACTCAACCCACAATTTTATTTGGCAAATTTAATCAATCACTCACTAAGAGAGGGTTGGGAGAGTTGGCAAGGCTCAAAAACGTGTGTGGCAACCAGTAGAATCAGCAGCCTCCAAAGGTGGAGGCTTGGGGGTATTTATAGCTCACTTGGAAAAACTAGCTGTTTTATAGCCGTTGCCATACCGGACACATCTGGTATGACTCACACTGCCCCAACGGTAACTAAGTTACAGTGACAATGTGAGGTGCCAGAACTCCCGATGAATACCGAAACTCCCGACCCTCAGCAAATTTGAAAACCTTGTAACTGAGTTAAAGTATGTGAGGTGTTGGAACTCCCGACACATGCTGGAACTTCCGACCGTCGGAACTCCCGACTCACGTCGGAACTCCCGACCCTCAAGGCTTTTGAAAACTAGCCGTTGGCCTCTGGTCGTGCATACCGGACACGTCCGGTATGAATACCGGACATGTCTGGTATGACCACCACAGTGAACTCTCCAAGATAGTTAAAGCGCTAGACGTCGAAACTCCCGACCATTGCCCGGACTCCCGACCGTCGGAACTCCCGACTCACGTCAGAACTCCCGACGAACTAACCCGAGAACAACAATTTTACCACTATTGGGTAACCAGCAAAAATAAAGTTAGCTCTTTTGTCGCTCAAATACTCAAAACTCACATGGGTTGGCTTGAGCACTTATGAAACATTATCTATCAACATGATGCATCCCTCTTAATAGTACGACATACCTATTAAACTCAAGATTAAAGAAAAAACGAATTTATATCGCTTGAGTTGACCTCTTTTGAATTAATGTCGTCTCTTTCGATCTTCATCAAATAAGGGTGCCAACATGTTGATATTGATCTTTACACTTGAGCATAGCCATCTTGAGCACGTGACTTGATTCCATTCATCAAATATGAATAACTCCAAAATGTATCAAGTCACTTCCATCAAACACTCCAATAGTGATTTGATCCTCCACATAAACGTGGCCATCATAGCTTGATTAGTACCTCAACAAAATGCAAGTACTTCCTTCTTCACCCTAGCTAGGTTCTTCGACCGCCAAGTCGTCGCTTGCCCTTCACCCTTGCTTAGTACCTCGAAGCCTTTCCTTGCTATCTTCACCATCTCAAGCCATCAAGTCACATCTTGTGTTGAATCATCCATTCATGTATTGTTATCTTTTTCATTTCAATTTAGCAAGCTTCAAATATGAGACCATTCCATATGCAATATCTTATATCTCATTAATTAATTCTTACAAGCTTGCTTTCACATAATACATGGAAATCCCACAATAAACAAGCCCTTTGCATGAATTCCATTTGCATTGTTGTCTTATACTTGAACTAGATTGTTTATACAACAATACATCATTTTGGCTTTCATTAAGTACCTGTGAGACAACCTATTACCTGTCTACACTTAGCAAACGGGTTAGTCATTTAATCACGTTGTCATTCAATCATCCAAAACCCACTAAAGGGCTAGATGCACTTTCAATCTCCCCTTTTTGGTGATTGATGACAACTTGATTAAAGCTTACAAAAGAATATAAACATTTAAACTTTTGGGTTCAATGATTTATGAGAGGCTCCCCCTTAATATGTGCTTATGATTAGAATTCACAAAATGACCTCAAATGTCAATTGCACATACTAAAACATATAGGAGACTCCCCCTAAATCATTGCATCCGTGGGGTCCATATGTGTATGACAAAGTAGAATTGTGATGCATATGACAGGATATATCACACAAGAATAAATATAAAGTCATCACATCAAATATTTTCATTCTAGCATGCATAGACCTTATGAAAAATAAATACAACACATGTATACCACACATAGCACTCATTGCACATTTTCTCAAGTCCACAAGCCACTGATATAAATAAAGATCATGTCTCAAGAGATACATAGATAAAGCATAAGTAAGTCTCATCTCTCACATGATACAAATTGTCTCAAACTCAAGATACATCAATGAAGCTCAAAAACAAAAACTACAGCCTACAATGCATATCATCAGGTACAAAGATAAGTCAAATGAAACAAATATCCTTAAGCTTTAATCAGTCTATCTCCCCCTTTGTCATTTATCACCACAAAGGTCCAACAATGACAAACTAAGGACAAAAGGGGCTGTAAGCTGTATCTTATCTCTGGCATCACTCATCATCATCTTCGTCTCTCCCAGCATCTTCATCATCTGAGCATGTAACTCGAGCTGGACGAGAACCACCTGCGCTAGATGGGTCATAGCCAGCAGACCCATAGTAGCCGCCACCAGTAAGGTCACTCCACCAGTCAGAAGCATAGTCATCTATAGAACTGGGACGTGGCTGAGAGTGAGTAGGCACACGAGCCTGTAGTGGTAGAGTGTTAGGGTGCTCTGGTGTCTGCTGCTGTCGCTGAAGAAACTCAGCATACTCTCTGTCGTATCTGGTCTACAACTGCTCCTCAGTCTCTGGCTCACTAGCTGCCTCATCTGATAGTGGAGACCTAGGAGGATCAAGCTCAAGCCTAGAAGCAATTTGCTTCAAGGTTCGAGTATCCTTCCTCCTAGCCTCCCTCTCCTTCTGCTGCCAGGTCTGGATGTCCCGGCACATCCCAAATATGGAGCTGAAAAGCCTGCGAATAGACGAGGGAGGACTACCACAGCGTGAAGAAGAACATGAAGGAGCACGTGGTGGAGGTGAAGCTCCTACTGCTGCACCACTCTCAGGTGCATCTGCCTTAGCTGTACCTGCTGCTCCTCCTGGACCTGCTGGAGGTAACCCTGTCTTAGGCAAGTCTACAACAATCTTCAGGGCCTTGTGAATCTTATCATACTCGAATGTGCGCCCTATCACCAGCTCAATCATATACATGATATATGGAGCAAAACCACAGCCCTTGAGGGGCCTCTCTCCCACACTCCTGATGTCGGACCAAATAAAGTCAAACATGCTGAAGGACTGAGCATCAGGTGCCATCCTGTGGAGTAGGTTTCTAGAATAATCTGCAATGTTGCCCTTGTCTCCACCCTTGCAGTCAATAGTCTTCCTGAACATTCTGTCCAGGTATCTGTAAGTAGGGTGAAGACCTAGAACCTTCCCCATAGCTCCTCTCACACCTCTTGGTGGATACATATAGGCGAGCTGCTCAGGAGGTAACACCTGCTCGGTGTGGATCCTGTCTCTCTGGAGGTCATCCTTTGAGAAGCCAAGCTGAGCGGCAAACACATTATAATCTACACTGTACCACTGGCCCTCAAGCATCCAGTGCATCCACCTCTCATCCTCCTCAACAAACAGAGTAGCATAAAGCTGAGCTACTACCTCTGTCTTCCAGTCATGCTGGAACTCCATGATCTCATAAACTCTTGTGCGCTAGCAAATGGCAATAGCATGATCAACTGAGGCCTTCTTCAACTCTCTAACGTACTACCAGTCTATCCACTGAGATCTGGCAATCACTGGGTTCCTAGTGAGAATCACACTGGAGTAGAAGTCCAGGTGAAAAGCTATCTGGAAGCAGTGATCATACTGAACCTTAGGTAAGCCTCTCGGATCAATTCTTCTTTCATCTCTGGCTCTCCTGGTCATTCCCTTTCCATGGTAGTCAACTCTGGGAACATAAGAGGGTACATTAGGCAGACGTGTCTCAAGAAGTCCATAATGCATACCCTGACCAGGCTGGTGCTGAGCTGGAGGTACTGCCTGCTCCTCCTCAATCTCCTGCTCCTCATCTGAGTTGTCATCTTCTGAGCCTCTGTCAGTGCTCTTCCTCTTTCTATCTTCTCTAGACTCCACTCTGAACTCATCAGTGTCAGTGTCAGAAGAAGAGCTCCCTGACCCCTCTGCATACTGAGGTGCTGCACTAGAGGCAGCCCTGGTAGACCTCCTACTGGTCGGCTTGAATCTAGGATGCATTTCCTGTCTCGCCTTCTTATACTTTTCAAGTGCGGGATCATGCCTGTGCTTGGACCTCGGCTCCTATCGTCCACTCATGGCTGCTGTCTTGTATCCAAAGATTTTTCAAGAAATTTCAGATACATGCCCAAAATTTAATCTCGAATTGCAATTTAGACGTAGAATCTTTGATCCATGGTTTTACATCCATTTTGACACACAACTGTCAATAAGTTTGCAAAACATAGATACAAAAGAAGCTAAGCCTAACAAACAATTCTAAGCTTGGATTGAATCAAAAGGGAGCAGAGGGTCTGCTCTGTTGGGCCATACCGGACACGTCCGATATGGGCGCCCAGCAACCCTAACTAGGGTTCCTCGATTCAAACCATCATGGATCAATTCCAAACTTTGGGCATTGCTTCTATATCACCAATGCAGCATATTGACCAAAGGAATTTCAATATCAAGGATTAACCATGTAGATCAGACGAGGTCCACGATTAGGGTACCTTGAGAGAAGAGATGAGAGAGCGATGTGAAATCCAAATCCACGGGCCTTCAATCCTTGATTCAAGCCTTCTCCAATGCAATCTCCCTCTCTCCCTTTTCTTGGTGAAATCCTGGTTGCCCTAGGAGAGGAAGAAGTCGGCGGCTGGGTTGGTTGGAAGGAGACAAGCGTGTCTGGGCCGAAGGGGTACGCTCGGTTTTATAGCCCCGCTCATACCGGACACGTCCGGTATACGCGGGCTGGCCCAAATAATTCCAAAAAGTGTTTTCTCTCTTCCAATCCCCTTTTCTATTATTTCTCAGTCCAAAAAGGTATATAATCTTGATCCAAACCAAGTATCATCACTTTCTTTATCTAATGCCATAAATGATTTTCTCTTTTCCAAATATTTGGCATATATAGATTTCGCTTACTTGAGAGAGATAGAGTGAGACATAATAGATTGTGGACTTAAGAAAGCCATGTCATGTGTGATTAGCCAATCAAACAATCAAGGAGAGCTATAATCATCACATGACAATGCTAGGTCACAAAGACCAAGATTCAAATAGTTTTTCAAATTCACACCACCTACACATGTTAGTTATGGGTTTTGAAAAATATCTCTCCTATGTCACACAAATGCACATTCTAACATATAAAGGGCCTTAGATGTACTTACAATGTATGTATGTAAACACATACCTTTTCCTTGAGCCCACAAGAATACCACTAAGAAGATAAACAGCATGATGATCTTTATGTTGACCTTAATTGCCAAATAATCATGCTAGATACATTTTCATCCAAAGAACTACAAAGAATGCTAGATAAATTTGTTAGTCCACAATGGTGAAAAATAGAAACTTAGCTCCCCCTAAATAAGTGCCTCAAGTAATTTGAATGACTTTCAACAAGCACTTTATTCTATTTTGAACCACAACCAAATAATTTGCCATATTTAAATTTGAGTTGAAGAGATGCTCACAATCCACTTAGATTTGGTAAACCACAAACTTCTGAGTAAATTGAGGATATATTAAAATATATGGATAAAAAAACTCAGTTGCTTATTCAATTAGTGTTCTGGTTCCTATAATACTGGACACGTCCGATATATATACCGGACACGTCTGGAATACAAAGAACAGAAACACTTACTTTCTATCCCTGGCCATACCGGACGCGTCCGATAGTAATACCGGACACGTCTGATAGGTGCAGGACAGAACCAATTAATTCACTGCTTGTGATTCTTCGTTTAGCTCTATTATTTATTGTATACTTATATCTCAACAAATGAATTGCTTTACTAGAGAGCCGTTAAAAGCATCATATGGCAAAGTAAAATTCTTTTTAATTGAATCTAATTAGCCACTTTCATTATTTCACAAATGTACCTATTTGTGAACTATAGAACACGAAACGAACAAAGTGGCTATCCTATAAGATTTAGGTACTTGTTACCAATGGTGAAGATGAAATATATGATATATTCATTGAATTATCTCCGAGTCAACCATATAAATGATTATGATAAGAATTGGTTGATAGATTGAGTGACTATCATCAAATTGCTTGCTCAACCACCCCAAAGCCTTCATCTCATCACCAAGTACCCACATCTTTATCCTAAGCATACTTTGGTACCCAACACTTGTTGGGTCCTTTTGAGTTAGTCAACAAGTGCCTAGGCACCCAAATGGCTTTAGCACTAGTTTGTGGTGAACACATCACCTTGCTAGCGCTAACTCCATTTGTGGTCTTCCTAAGCATATCATTATAAACAAATGTGTTCGGCTTAGGAGTTTTACCATTTGGGCATTCATAACTTAAATGCCCCTTTCTTCTACAAGCATAGCATATGCGGCCTTTGTTTGCTCTTTGCTTGCTGTGCTTGTATGGACATCCATCAACCATGTGGCCCATCTCATTGCATCCATAGCATCTTCTTGTTGTAACTTGGGCTTCCTTTCTTGCCTCTTTGTACATTGGGCATTTCTTGGTAGAATGCCCCAACTTCTTGTTCATGAGACAAGTGCTTTGTCCATCACTCTTCATTTGCTTGGCCTCCTTGGTAGAAGCCTTTTGATTGGCGGCTTCAACTCTGTCGGCCCAACTCTTGTGTGGACACATAGCCCACTCATGTCCATACAATCCACAACCATAGCACATTCTTTTTCCATGTTTCTTGCTCTTGGTTGTGTTGGCCTTGCTTGAGATGTGATTCCTTTGTTGGGTTTTGGAGGAATCAAGGTTTGAACCCTTCTCAAGCTTCTTCACCATGTTATCACAGTTATCTTAAGAAGGTTGTGCTTTCTCCTTACCCTTCAATCGAATCACATCTTTCTTTAATCTTTTCACCTCTTCTTTGAGCTCTATGTTTTCTATGAGATTTAGCTCAATCAAAGATTGGCTTGCTTGAGGAGCACACTCATTAGTACAAGAAACATTTAATTGAGATGGTGTACTAGTGAGTGGATGTGTGAGAGGTTGAGAAAATTTTACCGATGTAATCACAACCTCATGAGCCACCTCAAGCATGATGCTTGATTCTACTACTTCATCATGAGAGCACTTTAGATGAACATAGTTTGCTTGTAGCACATTATACTTGCTTGATAGTTCATCTAGCCTTGTCTTGAGCTTCAAGTTTTTTTTCTCTAGTTGTGAAACACTAGAAGAGGATTTAGTAACTAAAGCATGCTCAATTGATAATTTTTCATACCTTTCACTTAGAGCCTTTAGTTCTTCCATCTTGGAGATGAGAAACAATTCTTGCTTTTGAAGTGATTGCTCTTGCTTCTCAATCTCTTCTTCAAGCTCATCATTCTTTTCAACTATCTTCATGATGATGAACTTGTCTTTACGGTTGAGATGATCAAGGTTGTAGTTGTCTTCAACTTCAACATCACTCTCATCTTGATCATCTACTTGTGCTTTCTCCTTTTCTTGATCTTTCTTGTTACTCTTTTTCTTGCTTTTCTTGGCCATGAGACACAAGTGATGAGTATCATGAGATACTGAGGTTGACTCATCACTTGGTCACCATCGGGCTTGAGCATCATTGCAAACAGCTGCTCGCTGGTCTGCTACCTCGGCCATACCGAACACGTCCGGTACATGCAGGCAGACAGTAGGTCATGCGCTGCTTGCACTTCTTGCTCCGGCTCGGCGCTCTTGAGGTCTTGTGAGGCTTCTTCGCTGTATGATGACACAATGGTCATACTTTCTATTGACTCGATCTCAAGTGCATCATCACATTTGGATTTTCCATATAAATCAAAAAGTCTAATCCAAATGAGATGAGCACTCTCCGAAGGTGGTTGTCTATTGAAGATTGCCTCATCTTGAACCTCTACACTCAATGTACTCAAAATAATATTAATAGCTTGAGCATTGAGTTGCACGCATATCTCTTCCTCTTTTGACAAATTTTTGTAGTTGCTCCAATCAACTGTAGAAAGAGGTATGCTTGCATCCACAATATGCTCAACAAGAGGACTAATATCTCTAAAAGCATTTAGTACATGTATTGACCAAGTTAGAAAGTTTGAACCATCATTTTGGAGAAACACCGGCTCCAACTCGATAGATGTCGACATCCTTTTCTCATAGCGGTGAAGCTTTAGGTGAGAACCTTGCTCTAATACCAATTGAAAGGACCTAGGATGCCGCCTAGAGGGGGGTGAATAGACGTTTCTGAAAATTAACACATTTAAATGCGAAAACAATTAGTAAAGGGAGTTTCCAAAATGGAAACTCCAAATAAAGAGTAACACCACCCCTCACAAGTTAGCCACACAGTATACAAGGTATAAAGAATATATCTAGAAGCTACAATCCTACAGCACAAAGTTAGAACTGCGAATAAATATTTTCAGCACAGAGCTCTAATACCGGACGTGTCCGGTATGCACGGTTTCTGCAGAATAGCCCCGAACTTGCTCCTTTCGATTTCTATCTTCAAACCAAACTGTAGGTACCTACTAGAGATATCAATATACACAGAGAACCTGCACAAGAGCTGGAGCAACACAAATTTCAAATGAAATGCGAATTGAGACACGATATTTGTTTTACCGAAGTTCGAACTCGTTCGAGTCCTACTCTCCGTTGAGGGGGCTACGGGCGACCCAGTGAAGGTCAGCCCTAGAGGGTACCACGAAGGTCACTCTAGCCGGAGTCTTTTCCAACTCATTTTCCTCCTTCCACTAGTTGATTCCGAGGCGGCGGAATCGACCGTTACAAACTTTCCGAGGCACACCACAATCTCTCGGGTGCTCTCCGGCGACGCCTAGCCATCTAGGACCGAAGAGTCTAAGAGTAACAAATGCGAATCACGAGATTGACAATATGCACAAGTGCTCAAGTGGTTGGATTGCTCTCTTTTTGAATTTCACTCAACCCACAATTTGATTTGGCAAATTTAATCAATCACTCACTAAGAGAGGGTTGGGAGAGTTGGCAAGGCTCAAAAACATGTGTGGCAACCAGTAGAATCAGCAGCCTCTAAAGGTGGAGGCTTGGGGTATTTATAGCTCACTTGTAAAAACTAGCCGTTTTATAGCCGTTGCCATACCGGACAGCATACCGGACACGTCCAGTATGACTCACACTGCCCCAACGGTAACTAAGTTACAGTGACAATGTGAAGTGCCGGAACTCCCGACCATCGAAACTCCCGACTCACGTCGGAACTCCCGACCCTCAGCAAATTTAAAAACCATGTAACTGAGTTAAACAATGTGAGGTGTCGGAACTCCCGACACATGCCGGAACTTCCGACCGTTGGAACTCCCAACTCACGTCGGAACTCCCGACCCTCAAGGCTTTTGAAAACTAGCCGTTGGCCTCTGGTCGTGCATACCGAACACGTCCTGTATGAATAACGAACACGTATGGTATGACCACCACATTGAACTCTCCAAGACAGTTAAAGCGCGAGACGTCGGAACTCCCAACCATTGCCGGGACTCCCGGCCGTCGGGACTCCTGACCATCGGAACTCCCGACTCACGTCGGAACTCCCGACAAACCAACCCGAGAACAACAATTTTACCACTGCTGGGTAAATACCGGACATGTCCGGTATTGCCAGACCAGCAAAAATAAAGTTAGCTCTTTTATCGCTCAAATACTCAAAACTCATATGGGTTGGCTTGAGCACTTATGAAACATTATCTATCAACATGATGCATCCCTCTTAATAGTACAACATACCTATTAAACTCAAGATTAAAGAAAAAACGAATTTATATCGCTTGAGTTGACCTCTTTTGAATTAATGCCGTCTCTTTCGATCTTCATCAAATAAGGGTGCCAACATGTTGATATTGATCTTTACACTTGAGCATAGCCATCTTGAGCACGTGACTTGATTCCATTCATCAAATATGAATAACTCCAAAATATATCAAGTCACTTCCATCAAACACTCCAATAGTGATTTGATCTTCCACATAAACGTGGCCATCATAGTTTGATTAGTACCTCAACTAAATGTAAGTACTTCCTTCTTCACCCTAGCTAGTTCTTCGGCCGCCAAGCCGTCGCTTGCCCTTCACCCTTGCTTTGTACCTCGAAGCCTTTCCTTGCTATCTTCACCATCTCAAGCCATCAAGTCACATCTTGTGTTGAATCATCCATTCATGTATTGTTATCTTTTTCATTTCCATTTAGCAAGCTTCAAATATGAGGCCATTCCATATACAATCCCTTATGTCTCATTAATTAATTCTTACAAGCTTGCTTTCACATAGTAAATGGAAATCCCACAATAAACAAGCCCTTTACATGAATTCTATTTGCATTGTTGTCATGTGCTTGAACTAGATTGTTTATACAACAAAACATCATTTTGGCTTTCATTAAGTACCTGTGAGATAACCTATTACCTGTCTACACTTAGCAAACGGGTTAGTCATTTAATCACGTTGTCATTCAATCATCCAAAACCCACTAAAGGGCTAGATGCACTTTCAATATGACCATGTTTGGCGCATGGTATGGAGAGGTAGGAGACCAGCAAGGGTGTCTAAGTCAATAAGGAGGTCCGAGGCTAATTTGGTTAGAGTTCCCGAGGTGGAGGCCCAAGGCAACTCAAGTTCAAGTTTGCCTCGGCCTCTAGGACCAATCTGCCTTAAACTGTTCACCTAGGACGTATCCGGACTCCGTTTTCGATGATCCATATATGGATAGAAAGCTAATTTGATAAGAAAGCCAATCCAAGTGGTCTCACATCAAAAGCTCTTCGGAATCAACAGGAATCGTCGAAACAAGTCAGCGTTCAGAATCTGCTAGGGTGCTGCGACACCGTCTTTTGGTCCGTTGGACTGTGTATCATGTTTGGGCCCATTAGGGGGCGCGTCCAGGGGGGTGATGCCCAAGACTCTATAAATAGAAGCTGTCGCTCTCCTTAGGATTTGGGTTTTATTTTGTTCTTGATTTCCTCGTGAAACAGACATCGTTTTGCTGCAACTGTCGCCGCTAAGGCCGCTTGCTGTGAACCAGGGCCCCAGTTCTTGATCTTGTTCTCCTGTGGCGATTAGTCCTTTCGAATAAAGACTTGAACTCCTTCTTATTTTCATAAGCCTCATATTTATTTGCAATTTCAGATTACGTTCATCTCGTTCTTGCTTGTGTTCTCGATTTGCTTGCAGGAAAGCCTTCTCGGCGAGGTCAATCACGTTCGCGTGGTTGATAACCAAAGGAGCAGTGGTGTAACGGTTACGGGGGTCCGAATCAATCTTGGTTCGAAGCCTAGATCATGAACGTCGAGTCTCCACCAATCGACACTATCATACTTTTCGAAAGATCGGGCCTAAGTCTACATCAAGTGGTATCAGAGCCCTTGTTGCCCGTTAGGTATAATTTTGTTTTCCCCTTTAGATTGTAGCTATTTTTGCATTACCTATAGTCCACAAAAAGCCAAAAAAAATATACCGCCACATATTTCCTATCCTATAACCTTATTGTGCCATGCAATTTCGTTTCTGTTTCGCGTTGTTGAATTTGTGTCCTAGGTCAAGTTCTGGTTGCTGGTTTTAAATTGTTTTTTAGTCCAGTTTATGTTTTTCCCTTTGTTTTTCATCATAATCCGTGAACACCTTCAAGTCTTGCTGTGTTTCCTTTGTTTCCATCAAACCTTAGTCCACGACATCTAATTTGTTATACTTGTCTTCACTGTTTCCATCAAATCCTTACTGCCGTGACCAATTTTGCGCGCATTGTTCCCGTTCTGTCCTCTAATTCGGAGTGCATTCGTAAAACTAGTCTAGTTTTCGCATACGAACTCGGATTTCGACGTTCCATATATCAAAATCGATCAGAAAACAAATTCGGATCCGTCCATCCACTATTTTGTCGAGGTCGGAGATTTTTATTTTGGTCAAAAAGTGGTCACAAGATCCTCTTTTCGTGATCATAAGTTTTTGTCGATTTTGAGCACTTCTTCTAAAATTTCCACAAGCCATGCCTTTCACTTGTTTAAGCTCATATTTTCTATAGTTACTTCTTTTGTGGTCCTAAGTAAAGGAAAAATATCAAAAAAATAAAGAGAAAAAGTCGAAATTTCCCCAAAAAAACAACGACAGTCCAAAAAAATAGAAAAAAGAGAGGGGCAAAAGAGGAACAATATCTAAAGGAGCACATAGAGAGCGCCATTTGAGCTGTGTTTGCGTGTGCTGATTTCTGCCTTGTTCCTAATCATATTCCTGCTGTTTTCATCACTTGATACATCTGGTACTTGGAACGTTAATAGGCCAGCAACTAAGATAAGTACTCGGGATACTTATTCAGCTTTGCTATTCAGTTGCGACTATTGTTATTCCTTGCTACTATATTGTGCCTGTCCAAGCTCCCCTTTCTTCTAACCAAGTATAGGTTCGCCTTGCAACTGTTACACTCAAGCTACAACGGTATCACAGTCATCGACCGATTGCACCGCCTGTTGCTTTGGTAAGAACACTTGTAAGACCGTGGTAAGACGCTTGAGAGTTGAGTGGCTTGTTTTTCCTTGTCCACAACCTAAGTAGTTGATAGGGATAATACTTTTGTGTTGTCTTTTGCTGTCTTCTAACAATGACAGGTTGTTCGTATCCACCAACTTATTATGGTATAGGTGCTGATGAGTACATGGAGTGGGAAATTGCCATAGATAACATATTTGCTACTCGCTTTATGTGTCCAAGGAGGAAGATAAAAAATGCAGCTAGTGTTTGGCGACATTCTGCTTTATCTTGGTGGGAGTCTTTAGATCCTTCTGATAAGCCTCAAACTTGGAATGATACGAAACTCCTTATGCGAGAAACCTTTGTTAATTCATCTCCTGTTTTGAGTTCATATGCTGAGGTGCACCATTTAGAGAAAGAGTCTGTTGTTGTTCCTCTTGCTATGACTAACCTTCTGCAGGATAATGTACATAAGCGAGAGGATGACATGGAAGAAAATGAGGAGCTCACAACCTCATATGCAAATTCAGAACCATCACTTCACAATGCACCTATTACTCCTGCTGAACATGAGAGCAAAGGTAATGCTCATGATGCTAAACTCACGGAAGGTGAGAGTTCTCTTGATGTGCTGAATTTTTCCACCAATCATGCTATGATAGAGCTAATTTTAATGGAGCCTTCGCTTGATTTACCTTTGTCACAAGAAGATTTGCTTGATGTTTCTTGTGACGAAGATGACTTCCATGATGATATTTATGTTATACCCATGCAATCATTGAAGAATGATCATGCTATATGTGTGGTGAAATCGAGCACTTGTGCTGAAAATAGACTTGTTATTCATAATGCTAGTGAAGTTGATGAGCTGAAATTGTTCTTCTTTAAATACTTTGGGTTACATTGAATTTTATGTTCTGTGTAATCTTAGTTCTTTAGAGGAGAAACTTTATGCATATGTTGATTTGCCATGATTCTCTAGACATACATATCATGTTTTTGGCAAATATAACAACAAGGGACAATATATGATACATCGAGTATACATTCGTAGTAATATGAATTTTCCTTTTGTTGTATAAGATTATGATCATTTAGAGGGCAACCATAATAATACAAATATTTTCTCATGTTTCTCAAAAAAATAAGTTCACTTCCAAGAAGGGGAGCATTGTTGGTTGCTACCTATGTCTGCTAGACCATCTATTCCTTCATTGTCTTTGGTTAGTTCTAATCTTTTGCAGGATAGTGTTGGCATATATCGTGTGCATTCGGATCATGAAGTCTACATGCTTGCTGAAATTTTTATACAAGATGACATGCTAGAAACTTGAAAACATAGTCACGTTCCTTCTCATAATTATTTCAGTTCTCTTTGTCTTCGCACCCCCATTCTCCTTTGTGTTGTGCAGGATCAGTTTTAAGCACAATTGACGCCGAAGACGGCTTTTCATCAAGAAGGGGAGGATGATGAGGACATGACACCCATGCATATGACCATGTTTGGCGCATGGTATGAAGGGGTAGGAGGCCAGCAAGGGTGTCCAAGTCAAGAAGGAGGTCCGAGGCTAATTCGGTTCGAGTCCCCAAGGTGGAGGCCCAAAGCAACTCAAGTTCGAGTCTGTCTCGGCCTCCAGGGTCAGTCTGCCTTAAACTGGTCACCCAGGACACATCCGGACTCCGTTTCGACGATCCATATATTGATGGAAATCTAATTTGATAAGGAAGCCAATCCAAGTGGTCTCACATCAAAAGCTCTTCGGAATCAACGGGAATCGTCGAAACAAGTCAGCATTCAGAATCTGTCAGGGTGCTGCGGCACTGTCTTTTGGTCCGTTGGACTATATATCGTTTTTGGGCCCATTAGGGGGCTTGTCCAGGGGGTGATGCCCAAGACTCTATAAATAGAAGTCATCGCTCTCCTTAGGGTTTGAGTTTTATTTAGTTCTTGATTTCCTTGTGAAACAGACATCGTTTTGCTGCAACTGTCGCCGCCAAGGCCGCTTGCTGTGAACCAGGGCCCCAGTTCTTGATCTTATTCGCCTATGGCGATTAGTCCTTTCGAATAAAGACTTGAACTCCTTCTTATTTTCATAAGCCTCATATTTATTTGCAATTTTAGATTGTGTTCATCTCGTTATTGCTTGTGTTCTTGATTCGCTTGCAGGAAAGCCTTCTTGACGAGGTCAATCGCGTTCGCGTGGTTGATAACCAACGGAGCAGTGGTGTAACGGTTGCGGGGGTCCGAACCAGTCTTGGTTCGAAGCCTAGATCATAAACGTCGAGTCTCCACCAATCGAGGCTATCATACCTTTCGAAAAATCGGGCCTAAGTCTACATCACTTTGCCTTTGCTGGCTTAATGTATTTAAGCTATTTAAGGTTGATACATCCATAATCTTTTTTATACGAATTAGAAATGCCAGTATCCTAAACACTATTTTGAATTGTTCTCCTTGTTTGTTAATGGATTCTCTAATATTATCAAAAGATGCATACAGTAGTATAGTATAGCCTCATAAGCTATTGTACATCTTTTGATGATATTAGAGAATGTCTTGCCAAACGAGGAGAATAATTCAAAATAAAGTTTAGGACACTGACATTTCTAATTCGTATAAAAAGAAATTATTGATGTATCAATCTTGAATGACTTAAATACATTGAGCCAGTAAACTATGGATATAGACGTAAAAACACTAAACAAACTACACCATCAATTAATAACTTTTTGAAAAATCATTTGCACAGAAAGACTAAATTATAGAGGTTCACTTTTCACACATGAGTGCAAATCCTATAAACCTTTAGTACGGGAATATTGAAGATTTTGGACATTATAAGGATATTGAAGAGCTGAGACACAACAAAGCAATAAACAATGTATAATCCCAAATGAGGATATTATCTCGGGGGATTTTGGTAAGTTTTATAAAAGGCTACCTTGGGTCTAAACTCTTATCTCTTACTAGTTCGCTTGGATAGCAACCATAACACAAAGGGCATGATTCTGATATCTTGCTTCACCCCAGACAAAGAATTAACCCTTCTACTAGGCAGTAGCTATTTAAAAAAATAGAATAGAATGTAATCTAACAATGGAGTAAATTATAAATTAGAGAGCACTTTGACAAACTATACACACCTCCTCCTCACTTGCCACGGCGACAGCTAGGGTCAGGTTTCGTCAGGCTTCGGATTCGACAACC
This sequence comes from Miscanthus floridulus, assembly GCF_019320115.1. Classification (NCBI taxonomy): domain Eukaryota; kingdom Viridiplantae; phylum Streptophyta; class Magnoliopsida; order Poales; family Poaceae; genus Miscanthus; species Miscanthus floridulus. The sequence goes on from NC_089598.1 coordinate 85,387,041, forward strand.
AGGTCTAGGTTCAGCCAGGATCAGGTAAATGCAAATCTTTGCCTAATTTCTTGCTCTGAAGTTTTCTGAATATTTATAATGAAGCAACTTTCTAATATTGTTTGTGAACATTATCCTTTGTGCAGGCAGTGTGTGCATCATCCGGGTCATAAACTATTAGATTATAGAGGTATAATTATTTCTTTCTGATAAAATAACCATTGTTCATTCAATAGTAAATTCTCTTCTATGTAGACCATGTCTGACATGTTGTACGGAACAATATTACTGAATTTAAATGAAAAAATAACAAACTAATGTTAGGATGTTTTGGTAGTGGATTACATTTACAGTTTTTTTTCTTTTGTTTTTTTTTTCCTTAGCTGACAGAACATGACAGGTTAGGTAAAACTTTATGCTAAAATTTTAGAACCTGCATGTGTGTGAGTTGAGTGAGGTCTCGATCTGCCTTTACAGCTGTTGTTTTAGCCCTCAGCCGATGCGCCACAGCATTGAGATGTCAAGGGCGTTCAGGCCCAGGACACTCGGCTACGGAGTTCGTAACTGGAGTTGGTACTGGCACTGGGGTTTTTCTCCAGGACGTCCAATGGTGAAGAGGTGAGATTAAAACAGCATAGGAAGATTAGGGAATTGGTTTCTCATTTTTCTCCCCTCTTCACGTCTGATTACAGCCACTATATATAGGCTCTTAGGCCCATTCAAAGATAGGAATTGAAAGCTATAAAACCCCTAAACTTAGTCTTTCTTGCATGTTGCTCTCCTTGATTTGCTCTGGGCGCCATCTGAGGGCAGTCACCATGCGCCTAGGCCTTGCTGGAGCCATCAGTGGCCCTGGTCTTGCGCTGCCTGCGGGAGTAATGGCGCCCCCACATGACATCTCTCCCCCCCTCGACTAGCAGCTCATCCTTGAGCTGGAACGCTAGATAGCGATCCTGGAACGAGTCCACGTCCTCCCAAGTGGCCGAGGAGGCTGGTTCATTCTTCCACTGGACGAGTACTTGACGGATGCCATGGGCAAGCCTGGTGCGGACGGCGCTCGCTGGTTCTGGAATAGCGGCTCCGTGGTGCAGAGCTAGGAGCGGCGGTGGCGCAGCCGGTGGTACCCCCACGAACGGATTGAGGAGGCCGACATGGAACACATCATGAAGGCGGGCGCGGGGTGGGAGATCAAGGCGGACAGCCACCGGGTTGATGAGCTCGGTGATGCAGTACGGCCCATAGTAGTGAGGCTTCAGCTTCCCCTTGGTTGGAGCTTGCAGCGAGGCTGCAGGGCGGTGGCGTAGACGCAGCCAAACCCAATTGCCCACGGCGTAGGAGACGGCACGGTGGCGCTTGTCGTAGTGCCGCTTGGCGACGGCCTAGGCCTGCTCTAGGCGGTAGCGCACATCAGCCAACAGTTCGTCGTGGTCCGCCATGTTCTTGGCGATGGCAGCGACTCTGGTTTCACCCGGCTCATAAGAGCGGATGGTGGGGGGTTCGCGCCCGTAGACGATGTTGAACGGAGTGTCTTGGATAGACGATTGGTACGCCGTATTGTAGATGAACTCCGCCCACGGTTGCCAGCGCAGCCACTGGCGAGGACGATCTCCGGTGAAGCACCTCAGGTACATGGTGATCACCTTGTTGGTGGTCTTAGTTTGGCCATCAGACTGGGGATGGAAGGCCGACAACATGTGTAGCTTGGCACCGGAGAGGCACATGAGTTCGCTCCAGAACTTCGATGTGAACACCGGGTCACGATCCGACACCATGGACTGCGGAATCCCATGGAGACGAACGATGTCGCAGAAGAAAGCTTGGGCGGCCGTCTCCGCCGTGTATGGGTGAGCGAGGGGGATGAAGTGGCTGTACTTGCTGAAGCGGTCAACCACCGTCAAGATGACCGACTTGCCACCCACCTTTGGCAGTGCCTCGATGAAGTCCAGGCCGATATCTGCCCACACCATGGTTGGGACAGGGAGCGGTAGCAGCAGACCTGCAGGGTGAAGGTGTTCTAACTTGTACCGCTGGCAAGTTGAGCAGGCGCGGATGAAGTCCTGCACCACAGTGCGCAGGTTGGGAGCGTGGAAATCACGCCGGAGTCGATGCAGCGTGCGCTGCACCCCCCTCGTGGCCGTCCTCATGGATCGCGGCCACCAGCTCCAGTAGTAGTGGAGCTCCAGGCGGAATGTACAGCCTGGAGTTGTATGCCACCATGTTGTCGATGACAGACCACGGAGTCCCCTGCTAGCCAGCCACAATGTCATCACGGAGGGCAACCAGGGCGGGATCAGATGTCTACAGCAGGCGGAGGCGGTCGATGAAGTCGAAGTGTGGCGTCGAGATGGCAAGGAGGCTGCCTTCCTCCGTGTCCCTGCGTGACAGGGCGTCTGCCACAGTGTTGGAGGCGCCAGGCTTGTATTCGATGGAGAAGTCGAAGCCCAACAGCTTGCCTACCCAGTGGTGTTGCGGAATCATGGCGAGGCGCTGATCCAACAGGAATTTGAGACTGTAATGGTCAGTCCTTACTAGGAAGTGGCAACCCCATAGATATGGCCTCCAGTGGTGTACGGCCTGGACGAGCCCGATAAGCTCGCATTCGTAGGCGGCCAGCGAGCGGTGTCTAGGGGCGACTGGCCGGCTGTAGTAAGCAATCGGGTGGCTATCCTGCAGCAGTACGGCGCCGAAGCCATGAGTGGAGGCGTCGCACTCGACCACGAACGGGCGGTCGAACTCCGGAAGCGTCGGCACGGGCGCGGCTGTGATGGCCGCCTTCAGTGTGTCGAAAGCTTCTATGGCGTCGCTGGACCACAGGAAGCCCTCCTTGAGCAGCGCCGTGAGCGGGGCGGCGATTGTGCCGTAGTCACGCACAAATTTGCGGTAGTATCCCGCAAGGCCGAGGAAGCTGCGAACGGCACGAGCCAAATGGGGTGTAGGCCAGTCACGGACCGCCTACACCTTGGCTGGGTCCATGGCAACCCCAGCTGCAGAGATGATGTGCCCGAGGTAGGAGATGGACTCCATGGCGAAGGTGCACTTGGACCGCTTCACGAACAGCCGGTGCTGCTGCTGCGTGTCGAGGATGGTGCGGACGTGACGTAGGTGATCCGCCCAAGTGGAGCTGAAGATGAGCATGTCGTCGAAGAAGACGAGGACAAAGCGACGGAGGTAAGGCCGCAGGACGTCGTTCATCAGTGCCTGAAAAGTTGCCGGCGCATTGTACAAACCAAACGGCATAACCACAAATTCATACAGGCCATCATGGGTGCGGAACGCCGTCTTGGTGATGTCGTCGGGGTTCATCCGCACTTGATGGTAACCCAAGCGTAGGTCGAGTTTGGTGAAGAATTTGGCGCCGTGGAGCTCGTCGACCACCGGAATCGGGAACGCGTCCTTCACCGTGATCGCGTTGAGGGCGCGGTAGTCGATGCAGAACAACCAGGAGCCGTCCGCCTTCTTCACCAAGAGGACGGGAGAGGAGAACACGGAGGAGCTAGGCCGGATGAGCCCTTGCTGCAGCATGTCCATGCACTGGCGTTCCAGCTCGTCCTTGTGCGAGGCCGGGTAGCGGTACGGCCGCACGGCGACTGGCGCGGCACCCGGCTGCAAGACGATGTTGTGGTCGCGGGATCGCGGCGGCAGCAGACCGCGCGGCTCGGAGAAACATCGGCGTAGTCATGGAGCACCGCATCGAGCAGATCCCAGCCAGAGCAGGAACGGAGACTGGGTGCTGATGCAGTGGCCGCTCCATGCCAGCAGACTTGGTGGTCTTTGTGCCAGAACGACATGGTTAGGGTGGCGAAGTCCCAGAGGATGGGGCCGAGCGTGGCGAGCCACTGGGTGCCCAGCACCACGTCATAGCCCGTCAGTGGCAGCGCGAAGAGGTTGGTGGTGAAGTGTTCGCCATCGATGGAGAACGCGGCGAGCTTGGCCACGCTGTTGCAGGGGACCCGTTCGCCGTTGGCGACGGTGACTGAGGCCGAGCCGCGGCGAACCATGGCTAGGCTGGTGGGGTTGGCGGCGTCCTCGGCGATGAAGTTGTGGGTGGACCCCGAGTCGATGAGCGCGAGGAGGTCGACGTCCCCGATGCGCAACCGCATCTACATCATATCGCTGGTGTGGACCCCTGCGATCGTGTGGAGGGAAATCAGGGGATCCTGCGCGTCGGGGGTTACGGCCGCGGGCAACGCGTCCTCCTCTTCGTCCGCTTCGGCCAGGTTGTTGTCGAGGAAGAAGAGTCATTGGCACACGCAATTGTGCCCACGACCGAACTTCTCATTGCAGTTGAAGCAGAGTCCCTGGCGGCGGCGTTCCTCCATCTCCGGCGCGGACAGGCGGCGAACCGGCCGGCCCTCCACCGTGACCGTGTTCGCTGGGTTGGCCGCTGGTGGCGGAGGTGCCGGCAGGGCGAGCTGCCGCTGGGGCGCGGGGAGCAGGGCTCGCTGCTGCTGTCGCGGTGGCGCGGGTGGGGGTGCGAGTGCCGCGGCGTACTGATCGCGCATCTCCAGCTTCCGCGCGATGCTCATCACGACCGCGAGGGACTGGGGATTGTGAATCTCCACATCCATGCTTAGCGGAGGCTGCAGCCCCGCCGTGAAGATCTGCACCCGCTGCTCCTCGTCGAGGCGGCCCGCTCGAGGAAGGAGCGCCTCGAAACAATCCTGGTACTCGATGACAGAGCCCGTGCGGCGACACGCCATGAGTTCGCCCAGGGGGTTGGATCGTAGGGGAGGTCCGAACCGCAGGTGGAGCAGCTCGGTGAAGCGGCGCCACCGTCGTGTGCCTTCGTCCTGCTGAACCATGATGTACCACATTTGTGCAGCGTCCTCCAAATTGTAGGAAGCCATCCACACCTTCTCCTCCTCCGCAATTCTCTGCTGGTGAAAATATGATTCACAATGATTGATAAAGGCCAATGGATCAGACTTGCCATCGTAGTGGGGGAAGTCCATCTTCTGGAAACGCGGCGGCCGATCGTTGTGGTGCTCGCCGGAGCCGGTTCCCTTATGGCCGGACGATGCAGCAGCCGCTGGAGACGCCTGCTGAATGGCGTCCACCTTGGCTGTCAGGTTCTCGACAGTCTTGGCGAGGTTGGCGATGATGGTGGCTAGTTCAGCAGCGGTCGGCTCGGCCATGGCTGATGTCACCGATCCGGTTGGAGATGGTGGCGCGTGCGTGGTGAGGGTCAGTGGCGGGGTGGTGGAGGTGGATGAGGATCGTCTGGATGATGATACCAGGTTGTCAAGGGCGTTCAGGCCCAAGACAGGAGGTCCTCGGCTACGGAGTTCGTAACCGGAGTTGGTACTGGCGCTGGGGTTTTTCTCCAGGACGCCCAATGGTGAAGAGGTGAGATTAAGACAGCATAGGAAGATTAGGGAATTGGTTTCTCATTTTTCTCCCCTCTTCACGTCTGATTACAGCCACTATATATAGGCTATTAGGCCCATTCAAAGATAGGAATTGAAAGCTATAAAACCCCTAAACTTAGCCTTCCTTGCATGTTGCTCTCCTTGATTTGCTCTGGGCGCCATCTGAGGGCAGTCACCATGCGCCTAGGCCTTGCTGGAGCCATCAGTGGCCCTGGTCTTGCGCTGCCTGCGGGAGTAATGGCGCCCCCACATGACAAGAGAACCTGCATGTTTAGTATCTTCTGAAACAACAGTTGTAGCTCTTTGACCATCGGTAAGGCTCTGGCCTCAAAAAACAGTCCAATCCCACAACAGGTACAAGACAAACGCAGATCCCTAAGGCAGTGGAATTTGGTCAGTTTTGTATCCATGTTTTTGGTAACTCGTAGATGTAAATGTGATAGGAACCTGCACAAGCATTTGTTGCTATTGGCTTCTCTGTTCTTTCTCACACTTCAGAGGTTGCATCTTTAATCGACCCTAGAAGATTTTTTTAGCAACCTGTTTTCCCATATAAAAGGTTGATCCTTTTAGTGCTTGCTTCATGCTTATCGATTATGCTCTCCTTTGACCTGCTGCCATTATGTTTGCAGGTGGTGAAACTTTATCTGAATGAAAACTGATTGCCAATTGGTTCTATGTCCACAATGTGCGTCCACCAACAGCCCTCAAATTGTTTGACATTTCTGTTTATTTCTATTTCATGGTTTTTCTGCTTCAGGTACAGCCCTCAATTGGTTTTAATCTGAATTATTTCACAGCGACTAGGTGCTGTGTTTTTCAGTTGTTCACTTTCAGACTTACAACAGCAGTCAGGTATAGCAGCTTGCTGATTCCTTCACGGTGTATTGATTTACAGCCACAACATATCTGAGAGAACTTGCAGCTTGCTGACCCAAATACTAAAGAGATAAAGAGCAAGACAGAGGAGTGGAGTCACAGAATCAAGCAAGACAATGTAAGCAAAACTGATGGTGTCTGCTGCTTTTTTTTTTTTTTTTTGTCTTCACTTGTTCCCACGAGGATAATGTAATGATTGAACCTTTTAATTTTCTCCTGGAGAACACTTACGATTAGGCCAATAGAGTTTTTCATATTGCTATTCGGGAGACAATGATTTTGATTTTTAATGTATGTACATCATGAAATGGCTGTAAACCAATAGTACAACTAACTATAGGATGAAATGATTTTAATTAGCGCTTCTGCCCTTGCCTGGTTGCCCCCTGCTGCTGCACAATGAGCCATACAGTGAGTAATTTAAGTACTTAGTGATTTCAATCGATGTGAAAGATGGCCTATTTCCTGTTAATGGCCTATTTCCTGGTAGCTGTAGCTATATTTCTATTTTGTAATCACCTAGGACTTCATTAGATCATGAGTAGCCTGTTCATCTTTTGTGGTATTACATGTTATTATAAGTCTGATTTGATTAGGGCAAAACCGGATTTAGGATGGACGCATCCTGATCCAAAACTGTTTTTGTATAATGCACAAAAGTTTTAGTGCCTAGCTTTAGCCTTTCCAACAAAGCTTCTTTAAGTAGGATGTCTTAGCAAAATCAGCAACACAAGCATGGTACAATACAACCATTTCCAATAGCTAAAATTTTCAGGACACGTTGGTATCCAAAACAGTTCCAAGGTTTGGTTCACTTTTCCCAAAGACTGCATATGCGATGGCCATCATCTTCCAAAACAAAATTCATGGAATTAACTTGTCAATCAGCTGTAAGGTGATTCGTACAACCTTTTTTTATTTTGGTCTAAAGGTGCCAACCTTCCGGCCAATGAAGATAATGCCACTGTCATGCTACGGTGTCTAAATTCAAATTCATAAGCATCAATCTCATATGGCCATTTGAATTGGCTTTAGTGAATGGTTACACTGCAATTGGAAATAGTCATCAATTCTGACTATTTGAATTCTCTTTTCTTTCACCACCTGCACAAGCATTTGTTGCTATTGCCTTCTCTGCACAGGCTGTATATTCTTAAGTAACAGTATAAGTTGTTTTTTTCATATGTGGATGATGCCTGCCTTCAGTACTTTCTCTCATGTGTTATCCTCTTGTGTTCTGTTATCCTCGGTCTTTCTCAAGCACTAATATTAGCAGTTAACTTAGACTGTGCAGTGCCTATATCCCATTGTTTTTCATAAGGTTTATGCCCATGCAAAGTATTCTTGTTTTTCTAATCTCAAACTCACATTGACTTTCGATGAGTTGGCTTTCACTTGCCTAAGAAGCTCCACCTTACAATAATCAATTGCACATCAGCAATAGTATGTTCAACTTTTCCTCTACAAAGAATGTTTGACTAAGTAGTGATTACTGATGTTGCCTATGCACATCAGGACACCACTGGATGCCGATAAAACCTGTAACACTCGAGACATATAAGAAATATAATAGCCGGTCAAGTTGCATTGTGACTGTGCAGCTAAATCTTTCTCCTTATAAGGCACATCAGCAATAATATTAGCCATTTTTATTTGGGATAGGCTATTTTTATCTACTTTCATTGTTCTTTTCTTAATTGAACTGTACTGCACAACTGAACAAAATTGAAGCTTCTTAACATACTGAGAGTAAGATAAATGTGCTAACCATCAGATTCACTAATATGTATCTAACTCCCTTTTCATTAGCTTTTTTTCTTTCGTTAATTTCTCACTGTTAGGTACTTATTTTTACTTGTGCAACTATTTTTATTATTATTCCCTTTCTAAAACTAAGGCCGCTGATTGCAACCAGCAGCATATGCAAGCTTGTCAAAATGGCAGATCATGACCAGCTATGCCCCACACTGGCGGTGTCACCCCAATAGGCGATGACTGTTGAGATGGTAATTTTTTGTTCAAGCATGGCATCATGATCAATTGTGGCTAGAGTTGGTGACCCCGTCATGCCATCCGCCCCCCGTGAACCCGAGCACCGTGTCTAGGTGTTCAGAAGGTTGCAATTGTAATCACGAATCACATGTTTTAATCTGCTTCAAGGCATTATTCACGCCTGCCTGCAAATTCCTTCCACAATGAGGTTTGTGGTTATGGCACTCAGATTCCAACTATGATTTGATTCTTACAAGATTTTTTTTTGACAACATTGGTTCTTACAAGATTGATTTATTAACTAGCAGTGCTGCTGGGATATTTGTGGTTAAATTTATTCTTGTTTAATTCGTGTATATAAAGACTAACTGATGTGCTGCTAATGTACCAGGCTGGGTTAAATTTATTCTTGTTTGGATAATCTGGATTGTCAGGAATGGTCATTTTTTACGACAAAAGTGCAAATTTGCATAATAGGAATGAAATTTTCGAAGAACTTGGCCTGGTTTGTATCAAGGCCAAACAGAAGATTAGTGGAGATTGTGGAGAAACAATTATTTTATCTTTTGGTTCCCCCTTTTTTCTTTGGCTCTAGGAGCCTTGTAACTTCTTTGCACACACTTTCATATATATATAAAAAAGAGTAAAATACATGAGAGGTCCATTAACTTTTTAGGAGGTGTCATTTAGGTTCATCAACTCTCAAACTGCATTTTCGGATCCCTAAACTTTTTAAGTGGTTCACCGGAGGTCCATACCCATTCGTTTATATTTGTATTTTATAGAAGCCACCCTCTATTTCTGTTTTCTTTACACACTTACCCCTCTCTGTCTTCCGGCCAGAGTATTGAGAGCACAGTGAGCATGCACGACAGCGTGCAGCCACACAGCTGCCTGGGGAGCACAGCGAGCACGTGGGGTCGATGGCAAGGCAGGTCCCAAACACGGTACCTCCCTCACCGGCGCCGCCAGCTGCAACTCTGCCACCGATCATACACACGGGAGCATGCATGACGTGGGTTCTAGTGTTGCGCTTGTCAATGGATGAACACACATGACCATGCATGACGACGTGAGTTTTAGAGTTGCGCGCTCATCATTGGATTTGTGCCGCTCAGCTGCCACCGCCTGATCTTGGACGTTGGACCTGCTACGGTGGCATGAGACGGGCACCGCTGCACGCGTGTGGGGTCGTACCTCAGCTCCAGCCCGCACGCGCCTAGCGTCGCCTGTGCCTCCAGCGACGCCCTATGCCACCCACTGGGCTGCCAGGCCGCCTCGGCGGCAGATCACGACGACGACGACACCGACAGCCGCAGCCGCGACGACGACGATACGGCCATGTAGCTGGGCACGAACAGCGGGTGGTCCGCCGCGGGCTTATCGTCTGCGCAATCGTCGTGCTGCTGCTACTGCCTGGACGGCGCGTAGGCATAGCGGTACGGGCTGGCCCGCGTGGTGGCGAACGAGAAGTCGTCGTGCCAGCCGCTGTACGTGTGCGCACTGGCGTCGGTAAGCGCGGACGGCGTTGACGAGATCTTGTGGTACAGCTCGTTTGAACGGCGTGCGGCACAGCGGCGTCAAGTGTCAAGAACGTAGGGATCGCCACGTACCTGCTGGTGCCAGCCGGGGTGGTGCGGTGAGCTGCGCAGGGTCAGCGTCGTCCGTGGCGTCCGAACGAGCTTCTCTTCCTCTAGCATCCGGATGAACGCCCTGTTTTGCGCGGCGACGAGCGCTTGCATGCAGCACAGGGTGTGGCTGTCCTGACACCGCACCAGGTGGCCACGCACCACCGCTTGTGGCGGTGGCAATTGCAACAACAACGAGCTTTTGCATGCAGCACAGGGTGTGGCTGGCCTGGCGCCGCACCAGGTGGCCACGCGCCAACGCCTACGGCGGTGGCAATTGTGACGGCGACGACGTGCTGGTCCGGGTCCATCCGCGGCTCCAGGAAGCCGTAGGGCTCGAGGTGGCCCTGTGCAGCGTCCTTGGCCGCCGACCTGGGCCGGGCAACGCCGCCGGGCGCCGGAAACTCCACCTTCGCTTCTCCTTGGGCCTGGACGCCGGCGTCGTGGTCGTCCCCAAGAGCGGCAGCACTAGCGCCGTCAGCCGCCTGATAGGGCAGGACGAGCAAGATTTGGCTGGTGCGTTCGTGTGGGATTATGCCATGGCTTTACTGATGAGGGAGTCATTTACTGACGAGGGAGTCGTGGCCGCTGTTCAATGAAGATCGATGGAGCAACCAATCGAAGGACCGGAGCAGTAGGCTAGCTAGTGCGCGGTGGCTGGAAGACGGAGAGGGGTAAGTGTGTAAAGAAAAAAGAAATAGAGGGTAGTTTCTACAAAATACAAATATAAACGAAGGGGTATGGACCTCCGGTGAACCATTTGAAAAGTTTAGGGACCTAAAAATACAGTTTGAGAGTTGATGGACCTAGATAATACCCCTTTAAAAGTTAATGAACCTCTGGTACATTTTACTCGTACAAAAATATAGGTAGGGGCCTTCCCTGCCGACCTTTCAAAAAAATCATGCACATGAAGACTAACTGATGTGCTGCTAAGTTACCAGTCTGGGAGAAAGAGAAGATCAGTAAACTAGCAAACTCCATTAATGAAACATGGGCCTGTCAAACTAGAATGGACCATTTATATTTTGACAGAAAGACAATTTTGAAAGAGAGAAATAGTAGTGCACAGCGTTCACCCTTTATCACGGTTGGCACAAGGAGATCATCCAATGAGCCACTATATTGTTTTAACCACGTTTATAAACCCTGGTCTATATATGTTTGAGTTGAGAAATTGATTTTTTAATGCCTTATTTGGTAATGGACTCGCTATATAATGGACTTGCATTTTGTGCCATGTACCCATTGTAAATGCTTTTGCTTGCTACCCCATATGGGTATGTTGAAGTAGAATCATGTATGGGACTATTTCTCGTATTGTCATAATGTTAGAAAGGTAACAATAGATGTTTCTAAACTCTCACAAAACATATGTGATGTTCCTTCTAAAGCCAGTCTCAATGGAGAGTTTCATGGTGTTGTTTCCAAGACACCCATGTCATGTAGAATGAAATAAAACATGGATGAAACACTCACTCTCAATGGAGAGTTTCATGGCGTTATTTCCAAGACACCCATGTCATGTAGAATGAAATGAAACATGGACGAAACACTCACTCTCAATGGAGAGTTTCATTCTATAGTTTCATAGGCATTTAATTCCATGACTCATAGAGAGTTGGTAATCGTGTCCAGAGAGTTTTATCCCTATGAAGCTCACTTCTCTCTCTTCTTAAAAACCTTGCCACACACATCATCAAAAGTGCTTATGTGGTAGCTCATTAAATGCAAATAAAACGCTGGTGAAATTCCCACTGAGACTGGCCTAATGCATTATTTGCCTTCACCTTAAGTAGGTTTAGATTGCAATCAGGTAATGGCAAGGCGGCGGCAACACAAAGACACAAGTACATGAGTGTGGTAGGGGCGGAGCTATGTAAGAGATTGAAAGGTTTTAATGGCTAGAGGGAGGTGAATAGCCTCTAAAAATTTCTACAACAACACTTAAGCCAAGTGGTTAGACAAATATGAAGCGAAGCGAGTGTTGCGCTAGCCTATAAAAAATGCAAGCCACTTATCCACAATTCTAGTGATTATGATCTATAATTCATACAATGGCTAAGTCACTACTCTCTAAGTTAGTAAGCTCTCAAAGACTAACTAAAGAGCATTACTAACCAAACTAGACAAGACACAAGCTAACTCTTAAAACTAATTACACTAAAGAACTTAGCTACACTAGGAAAGTAAATACACAAGAGAGGTAGTCAGTTATACCGTCGTGGCAAGAGAAGATCAATCAATCACAATGAATACCAAATGAATTCCTCAGAGACAAGATGACACAATGATTTTTTACCGAGGTTCACTTGCTTGCCGGTAAGCTAGTCCCCGTTGTAGCGATTCACCCACCTGGAGGTTCACGCGCTAATAGGTATCACACGCCTAACCCGTAATCGGGTGCCGCACAACCAACACAAGATGGGGATCCACAAGCTACGAACAATCCACTAGAGTACCTTTTGGCTCTCGCCGGGGAAAGGTCAAGAACCCCTCACAATCACCACGATCGGAGCCAGAGATAATCACCTTCCTCCACTCGACGATCCTCGCTGCACCAAGCCGTCTAGGTGGCCGCAACCACCAAGAGTAACAAGCAAAATCCGCAGCGAAACACAAAATAAAGAGCTCCTATCAAATATACCTTCGCCTTGAGCTTTTTGTTTTTCTCTTTCTTCTTTTCCAAGCCCGAGCACTTGATCATCACCATGGCCATCACCACCATCATGATCTTCATTCATTTGCTCCTTCACTTGGAATGTGTACTAACATATCTCATGTTCACTTAGAGCAAAGGTTAGCACATAGGGTTTCATCAATTCACCAAAATCAAACTAGAGCTCTCAGAGATGCAAACACGTGGATCTAGGATTCTAGGGTTAAGAAGATTGGTGTTGGTATGAATTTGGCTTATATGAGAACAAATAAAAATCTCAGTGTCTCACTTTATTATGTGGGAATTTAGACTTTTGGTATCACCTACCTGGGAGCTTTTTCGGTAGAACGACAGACACATTCAAACTTGAATCATCGTTGTATTATTTTTGTTCCTCAATTGTAGGAATACAGTTACCGGTAGGGATTTAAATGAAAAAATATAAATGAGCAGTTTTAAGAGTTTGGACAGCAAAAGCAATTCATGTTTACAACTAATTTTAGCATCTCCTGAACGAAACACACAGCTGGGATCTCCCCTAATGCTAGTTTCACTACACATACTTTAGTGCCCGTGCGGGTTTGACCTATGTGGGGTCTTGCATGGTACGGGTATACTTAGGGTGTCCCAATGGTGTTTAAATCGTCATCTGCCGTGAAATGCTATTGGACGCTAAGGAGAGAGACGAACTAGCAAGCGCTTGCACAGTCGCTTGTCTCGCACGGAGTCCAAAAAACTTTCCTCTCTAAGTTCTGATGATCTGCATACCTATCCTCTGCATTCACTCTATTTTTTTATTGTTTCCAGCATCTAAATCGACTGGTGATATACTTCTCACGTTGAAGACGCTCTTAGAGACCAAGAGAACCCTCTGGCTGGGGGTTGGAGGTCGGGGTGCTGTTTCCTTGACTCAACTGAGTGTCAGGTCGAGCGGTCACGCATCTAGTTGTCTGGCCTAGCGTCCCGAGTTCGAAATTGGTGGGCTGGTTTCATTTGTCGTAGATTCTTGCCGAGTGTTCTGTTAGTCAGCGCGGCTCACCTACTCAGGTGTTGGACTTCGTGCCTAGGTCCGGTGCCACGGACATCTGTTTTGCTTGGTCACTCGTCTGCCTAGCACCATGTGATTGTGGCTTTGAGGTGGCTATGACCAAAGCCTTGTTCGTTATGTTTGAAAGTACTGTTGGTTGATTTGTTGTGAGAGAAAAATATTGTTCGTTGGCTGAAAAAGTAAGGCTTATAAGTCAAACGAACAGAGCGCAAGCTCTCTGGTTGGTGAGGAGACCGGGGCATAGGTACTCATCACCTGGACGAGTTGCGGCATACGATTGCATCATTTATTCTAGTACGTCTTGAAATTAGACTCTATAATATCGTTGGATGCATCTTGAAATTAAGCGTCATACTATCGCTGGATGCATGTTGTTGCAACTCGTATGATCACTGATCATGAGTGCAGATCACATAAGTGACAGGGAGAGATGTGAAGGCATCGTGAAAAGTAAAAAAATGATGGTTGGAACAATACCCTTTTGATTTTATTATTAGGTGTATAGATATGGATAGGGTGGGTTGGCTTATCCTGATTAGAATCGTTTGCAAGTCAAATTCTACATGAATCTCTAAGTTGCACTGGGGCTGGGAAAATTATATGTTTGATTGGTTTAATGTCTGACCGAATTTTCCCAAAAACAACATATAAGGCCAGTTTTGATTGTTAACACTTTCATTTGTGATGACACTTGCAAAATAGTACTCCAAAACTTATTTACAGATACATAAAAAATACGCCCCACATTATTCAAATATGTATAATTGATCACCCAAGCAATACCATATTATGATGTATTGCTGCCAAAATTATCTCTTGAAATCTATCCAAGTTCCGTCACTAGGTTTCTTTTAAGTCATGGGCATGTGCATGCACAACAAAAAGAGAAAGAGAGAAGGGGGTGTTTCCACGTAGGGTCAAGATGGCGGACTATAGGGGTGAATAGTTCTTTCTAAAATTAATCGTGTCGGCTGACCGAAACAAATACAGAATTAAAACTATTGGTCTAGCCAAGACTACACCCCCTCTATCTAAGTTTACAAGCACCTTAAAAGGACCCAAATTAGGCAACAAAGATGCCAGATTAGTTAGAGCTCACCTAAACAATTCTAGAAGCAAGGTCACATAAACCTATGCCACTAGTACTTTAAGCACGGGGGAGCTCCTACACAACTAGTATGCAAAAGTACAAAGCCTAAGCTCACTAGCAATGCTCAATAACAAGGCAACTAATGCCAAATTAGAGAGCTCAAATCACTTAGCTACACAAACTAAGCAATGTGACTAACAAGGTTACCAAAACCAAATTAGCCACGTATGGGAGCTACTTCTATGGTACACAAGCAAGAAGATAACTAGCAAGCTACACAAGCAAACTAATTACAAGAGCAACTACACAAACACAATGTATAAGAAAGGAAATACAAGCTTGTGTAAAGGGGATGCAAACCAACGGGAAGACAAGGATGACACGGTGATTTTATCCCGAGGTTCACGTGCTTGTCAACACGCTAGTCCCCATTGTATCGACCGCTCACTTGGTGGCTCAGCGGCTAATTGGCATCACCCGCCAAGCCCGCACGTCGGGCACCGCAAGAACCTACCCCAAAAGTGAGGGTAGCTCAATGACACACTCAACTAGAGTTGCTCTTCACGATCTTCGCGGGGTGAGCACAATCCCCCTCACAAATCCTCCTCCGGAGCACCACACAATCTTCTCGTATGCTTCAACGGAGTCACAAGCCACCAAGCCGTCTCAGAGGTGGAAACCTTCAAGAGTAACAAGCACCACCGACTTGCAACTCGATTACCTAGTGCCACTAGATGCAACCTCACGAAGCAATCGCACTAGAATCACTCACTAGCTCTTGATTCGCAATCTAACAAGCATAAGTGAGTTGGAGAGCTTCCAAGCACTCTCAAGCATGGACAAAAAGTCCCCCTAGGTGCTCAACCTCATCCATGGCCGAGACACTCGTCTATTTATAGCCCAAAGGTCAAATAGAGCCGTTACCCTTTTTCTGTGCATTGACTGGACTCTTTGCCAGTAGCACCGGACGCGTCCGATCGATTGTTGCAGTAGCGTACGGTGCTTGTTGAAATAGCATCCGAGGCATGTTGCAATAGCCTCCGGTCCCTGTTGCAGTGTTTAGTCGTAGAGTCCGGTCCTTAGATCGACGCCACGTGTCCCTAGTGTTCGAACCAACCATTGGACTCCAACGGCTACATCACTCGCACCTCATCTCTTAATGACCAGACGCGCCTATCCTAATGACCGAACACGGTGTCCCCAGAGTCTGGTCACGAATAGAGAGGTTCCAGAGATGATTTTTTGTGACCGAACGTGTCCGGTCACCACTGACCGGACTCACCCAGCGTCAGGTCACCCAACCGCGTGTGTTGCCTGTCTGTGAACAGTTGATAGGCGCGTCTAGTCGCATGTCGCACTAGCGTCCAGTCACTGTTTTAGTAGCATCTGGTCACTCTTGTGTTAGCGTCCGGTCACTGTTGCAGTGTCCGGTCACGCCTGAAAACCTCCTTTTCAACTCAAACTTCTTCTCCTTTGCAAATGTGCCAACACCACCAAGTGTACACCACCATGTGCATGTGTGTTAGCATTTCACAATCATTTTTCTAAAGGATTAGCCACTCAACTTGCTATGCCACTCGATCCTAGTAACGATGCAAAGTTAGATCACTCAAGTGGCACTAGATGATCGGTATGCAAACAAGTTTGCCCCTCTTGATAGTACGGCCATCTATCCTAAACCTGGTCATAAACTTCTCTACACACCTATGACCGGTGAAATGAAATGCCCTATAGGTTATACCTTTGTCTTGCGCATCACATTCCATCTCCTCTAATGTCAATGCAACACATGCACCAACATGATCAACAATGATATGATCCACTCCATATCATCACGTGACCATATTGGTTCATCAATCTTGACCTCACTTGCTCTTCACCGTTGCTTCGGTCCATCGGCGCCAAGTCATCTCAACTTGCCCTTCACACTTGCAACCGGTTCGTCGAGCCAAGTCTTGTCTTGATCTTCTCCATCTTGATCACATGACTCAATGTCATGTCTCATATGCAATGAGCTCCTTCATCACATGTGTGAGACTTTGCAACATCTCTGAGCCATTTCACCTCTATGAGTTGCTCACACACATGTACATGTGGACTAATCACCTATGTATCTCACTCAAACACATATTAGTTCACCTAAGGTTGTCACTCAATTACCAAAACCAAACAAGAACCTTTCAGCTTCCTCATTGTCTTCCAAAGTTTAGAAAGGGGTCTTTGTCGATGGGGGAAGCGACAATCCAGCAGATCGATGGCGACGGTTAGGGTTTGGGAGCTCGAGCGCAACTTCTAAGGCATAGTGGTGGCAGTTTGAAGGCTCAATGAGTGCGGCGAGAAGCGGCAGCAAGGGGCAGCTTATATTGCCCAAGACGGCTCCAAAGAAGGAAGGATGGGAGGGAAGGTCGGCTCAGATTCATAAGGGAAGGTGGTGTCATTTGAAAAGGAAATATGAGGAAGACAATGGTTGTGATGGCTGATGTGTCAGGCCCACTAGACAATGAAAGATGGGGCATGACCTACATGGCAAAGAGAGAGCAAGGGTGTGGGCGGTCCAGTGGCTTTTCTACTTGGTCGGCTGCTGGGCCTTTGCGAGAGAGAGAAAGAGGTGGGTTGTGGAGTCTCTCAGACATTATTGAGAGACTGAGGGAGGGTGAGAGAAATAAAGAGGGTTTTTTCTTTTGTTTCAAAGCACTTTTAAAAATAAATTCTAATCATTTTGAATTTTAGTCAAAGCCAGTCAACACAGTTAACTTTATGCAACAACATGAATGCATAAACATGTACCTAACCTTATGATGAATTTTAAGTTAGCAGAAAATATTATTTTCCCTAGGTCTTAATGTGCATGAAAATATATAATTAAATTATTTTAAATTCTATTTGATAAAATGCAAATTTTAGGATGACATAGTGATTCACTCTCCTCATCCAATTGTCAAGCACAAGCACATGTCACATAACTTTGATGGAAGTGCACTAAAACTGAATTCTTGAGTGTTAAACTGAACAATCTCAAAGCTAAGGGTGTGTTTGGTTGCCCACATTATGGCAGAACCGCCTGAAATAGCACGCTTCTGGAGGCGCTCGTCTTCCACTAGACACTAAGCACCCCAAAAGCTAGCTACATCGAACGGTTCCGTCGAGCACACCCCAAGGGAGAACTCGAACAATCCACGTTTTTCACCCAGGATTCAATAATGAGAATGAGTTTACAATACTTAGTCCATTCCATACAACAAGAGTTCTCAGAAATACATTAATACAATGCCAAGTTCAGAGTGCGGAATTTAAACAGCGGAATTGAAATAAACATCTAACGATAAGATACAAGGATCCGTCTGTGCCCACCAGAAGTATCCTTCACACACAACCACTCCTCAAACTGCACCTGCAACAGGGGTAAATAAATCCTGAGTACACAATGCACTCGCAAGACTTACCCGACTAGTGGAAATAATTTTCTGACTCCAAAGGATACGATAAGCTTTATGATTTGTTGGGTTTCCTTTTTGCGAAAAGCATTACTAGTAGTCAATTCTTATGTATGTTTCTTATTAGCAGTCATGATTAGTTCATTATCTAACCATTCTATGTAAGCATCTGTTCTACTTTCAAGCAAGAGTTGAGCAATCAGATCCATTTCACCATCTTTCATCTTCCAGTTCTTACTACGGTGCTAGATCATAGACAAGTCGTACCATATCACACAGCGATTCGCGAATCAATATATCCCAGTTGGGTACCCTAAAACACACATCCCGCTTGTACCCCAGGCACAAGCAAGACCAACCCATCACTCTCCTATCAAGGGGTCCAGCTCCCCATCCAAACTTGGACTCCAAGCCCCCACTCCTGAGTCCTAGACTTAGTGTGGTGCTTAGACCTCCATCGTCCCCATCTCCAATAAGTCGGTCTGGAAAGAGCCAAAACCCACGATAAGAGAGCAACGAGCCTTCCTGTTTCCATAAGCAAGTATGTGCTCAGGATAATAAGTCGGTGACCTGACTAGAATCCATAGCAACGGACGGTCCTTAACCAACACGGACAGGGAAAATAGTGTAATCAAGCCATGTCCCATTGGCTGTGAGACACAACCTATTACACCCACCAATACCCGTACCATATCCCTGCCCGGTCTCTATTTCCTTTCACCATTTTATCATGAGGGTGATAATAATCACCTATTGTGAGTAACGGCAGGTTACTCACGCTACCGATAGCTTAAGCATAGTAGCTACTCGACCTATGCTAGTAGGACTCATAGGTAGGTTTATCTATGCATGTAGTTTCAATATAAATCATGTAACATAAATGCACATCGCATATATATATATATATATATATATATATATATATATATATATATATATATATATCCAGTGATTATTCAAAATAAGGGTTATGCAGCGGAGCTTGCCTTGGGCAGGCGTGGTGTCAACTGAGTTAGTCAGTGGCTGTGGGGGCTTCCTCCTATACGAGGACCTCCTCCTTGTACTCCTCGATCACCTCCTCGTACTCCTGCTCTTCGACAGGTACAAACTCCACCAACTCATTCTCTACATGCATGCAATGATGATGCAACACTTTATATTTTGGCAACAGCAACTCTTAAAATAAGAATACACTTGCTAAGCAACTAAGCTAGCTCTAATGACTAAGATACTAAGTTAATCATTATCTCTACCAAATAGATTCTAAGCTCACCCTACAAGTGCTTAATTTTTATAAACCAATATCATGCCATTATTCATTTAGCCTTAATGGGTATTTAGCTACCATATTAACTAGTCTATTTTAGGGCTACAAAAATTATAGCAAGCACCTAATAATGCCATGAAGCTACTACAAAATTTCAGAGTTAAAGCTATCACCAATATACCATAAAAATTCTTACAATAATTAACTTAATAATATTGAGCACTCTCAAATGATTTAATAGCTCCTAGTATCAACAAGCACATATATGAACTAAATACACTAACAGATAGAGCACAATTTTAAGAACCTAACAAAATTTGTTTCACAATTTTTGGATATCTACATTATTTTATATTAATTACCAAAGTTTAGCTCAGAATTAAAATGAAAAGCTATTTCTATTTTCCACGAAAAAGGTAAACCGATTTTGGCCTAACGTGGCCACGCGAGGCGCGGCCCACGCGCGGAGGCGGCCTGTGGCGGGGAGCCCACACGCGCGCTGGCATTCTTGCAAAAACGCCCTCACGTTATCAGACAATAGCGCGAACACTACACGTACTATTTCTATAGACAACGACTTTGCAACGGAGCCCTCTTATCTTTTCACCTTCGCACTGGAGAGGTCCCCGAGATGCCCTGCGCTCGCCGACGTGGCGGGCGGTGGCACTAGGCGGTACACCAGCCACCCAGGACCCTAGACCTAGCTAAGAGACCGACTCTCACCTATGGGCCAACGCGCGACGATGGACGGTGGTTGCACGAACGGGGGTGAAGCAGAGCGGGCTCTCCCCGGCGGCGGTGACCTGCAGCGGCAGCAACCATGTTTCGGTGAGCCATAGCGTACAACAGATAATAGAGGTGATGGGTAACAATCAGTCATGCACCATGATCCTACCTGTGGCGGTGGCCTGGCCGGAGACGCCCTAAGCAAGTCTGGCCGCGTGCGCGCGGTGAGCTCAACGACGAACCGCAGCGACACGGCCATGCTGGCGGCGCGAAGGCAGCTATAGGGCTGCAACTTGGATGCACATGACGAAGAGGGGTTCTAGGCGAGGCTAGTGGTGCGGTCAATTCGACACAAGATGGTGAGGTTGGAGCTAGCCACGGCGAGGCAGGCTGGGCCTTAATGGCGCGGCAGCAGGAGCAAAGCTCCAAAAATTGGAGCTCGGCTGAGCCGCAATCAACGCAGGGTGGGGGCGGTCGGCAAGAGGACATAAAGGCAGAGATGTGGGCACAAGGAATTGATGAGAGGTGCTTGCTCTCGGGCTCACCGTGACCGTGACTAGACGGCGGTGGAAACAGAGGGAAAAAGAGAAAAAAGAGACGGGGCACGGCAGTGGGCTCAGCGAGGTGAGCCTTGGCGGGACATGGTTGACGCGACAAAGGGACCTATGTCCAAGCACGAGACCCGTGCACCACAGCGCCATTAATGGCATGACGACGGCGTGCACGGCCACGTGCGGATGGCACCCAACCAGGCCAGGGAGGGGGCAGCGCGATGCAGCGAGCAGACGCGAGTGCAGGAGTGACACGACGGCAGCGGCAGCGACTACGACCACGATTGCGTCGCGACGCGCGACATGGAGGGTAGCAACAGCATCAGCGGTAGTCACGATGGCAGTGGCGGTCTGTAACAGAACCGCCCAATTTATACAAGATCAAGTACGGCTGTCCCCGCTAACACGTTGACACGTGCATACTTTCACCTATATAAACCCGGTAGTCTGCCGAGTGTTCCAAAAGACCTCGGTAAATCAACATCACAACCAAGATCGCGTGATTAAGCAAATACACATCATATACGCAGAGTTGCAGCGAAAATAATATTACAAATAGGTTCACAAATAATAGTACAAGTTTGGGTTTCAAAACCGCTTAGTGAAAACAACATAGCTTTCAAATGATTACATTAATATAAGTTCCAAATATATTGCTAGCATAAGTGACATCATCAGACAAAAGCATATAGATGAGAAGTAACTATAGAATCACCGAGCCCACCGGCGGTTAGCCACCATCTTCAACAGGCCGAGAACTCCACCTACAACATGGTGGGATAAACCCTGAGTACTCGAATGTACTCAGCCAGACTTACCCGTCTTAAACCAAAATAAAGCGACACTAAGGATTATGCAAGGCTTTCATTAGTGGGCTAGCTGACTTGTTTGTGAAAAGCATAAACTATCATGAAGGAACCATTTTAAGTACTTTGCATCATCTTTATTATGACCTATCCATCTAGGTAAGCACCTGTACTATACCAATCACTTGATAAACCAATAACATCCAGTTACCAACTTAGATTTAGCATATCTCATACCATCCAGATAACCATTAGTGTTCCATAATAATTACTACGATGTCGTAGCT
The DNA here is from genome assembly GCF_019320115.1 of Miscanthus floridulus. NCBI lineage: Eukaryota > Viridiplantae > Streptophyta > Magnoliopsida > Poales > Poaceae > Miscanthus > Miscanthus floridulus. Next base: position 85,408,756 of record NC_089598.1, read on the forward strand.
CGAGTCAAGTGCTCACTATCTAGGAGCGATGGCGATTCGAATCGATTCCTAACCAGCTGGTGATTTATTCCTCACACAAACCACACTCACCGATCAAGTGAGCTACAGATCACCAATGACACTTTCCAAGTAGCCGCGGGATAACAGTCCGGGACCGCACTACCCAGGGACCGCCCGACTGCCAGGACACACCTTGGGCTCACTCTTCGCGTCCCCGTCATACCCCCTTCAGCACCAGTCTGCCAATCCGAGTTTATCCTGGCTCGAATAGTGTCACTAGCTTCGCGGTCGAAAGGTACTTTATTCGGCCAGCTAAATGTGAGGCATGCGTTCAACATGACAAGAGGGACGAGCAACGATCGGTCCTTAATCGACACAGACGGAAACTAACAGCACCCCAGAACCCTGTCTGGTTGCCTCCAACTTTTTTTCCGTCCGGTCTCCAATTATCCATCACACATGGTTAATTCTAGGATATCATTTTTTCCATAGCTAAATTCTTCCAGTAACCACCTATAATGTAGGTGACCGGATATCACCGATCGCTACTGGTCTAAACAAGGCTAAGCAGTTATTCGATCCTAACCTAACAGGGTAAAAGGTAATAAGGTAGGCAAGGATAGTAATAAATGCATCAACGGTTTCAATCAACTCCTACAACTTAATGCAACAATATATAAACTCATATATATAGAAAGAATTGCTTTTATAAATTAGGAGACTTAGAATGCTCTGGGGCTTGCCTCGTTTGAACGAACTAGGTTGATGATCCACGCACTCGGGCAAGTCCTCTCCTTGCTCCTTCCACCTTCGGGATAGGTCCACCATACACCGTCTTCGGGTTCGGCTCCACATCACATCCTTCACGTGCTTTTATAAATGAGATGCAAGATGCATGTGTATGAAGGTGATGAATGGTAACACAAGATGCATCACATAAGCATTCAAGACAAACATAAGATTATGCAAGACATAGACACCAATAGCTATTTAACTAACATCACACAACTAACTATAGAGAGCAAGCACATCAAGCATGACACAAGTTTAACAAGGTCACAAGTATCATAACTTGACCATCAACAAGGGCATAAGCCACACTTAGCAACACATGGAGTAAACAACCACAACTAGCATATGTCTATTTCAGAACTGGAAATAACAGCTTCATGTTTGGATCATAACTAGAGTTATACAAATCCAATAGCCATGCAACAAGACATTCTGGAAAGCTTATGGAATTTTCTACAATTCATCTTTAATCATCTTAGCATGATTCTCAAGTTAAGTGGGTCAAAATTATATATTTACAGAAACTGGTCCACAATTGACAGAGAGCAGTCATTTCTGAAACCCAACTTTAAACAGGCATAACTCACAAACCACAAGACCAAATACCACCAAATTTTAACAGAAGCTAGATACATGAATTATCTACAACTTTTGTATAAACAAGTTTCACAACAAAGCACATTATCATGAAGAACTTTGCTAAGTTCCCAGATCTGTCCATAAACCACATCGGCAAGAAAATAATTGTTAACTTATGTTGCAAACACATAATTAGAAAAAACCAACTTTACCAACATTTCACATATGACTAAAGAACACCAGAAAGCATGGTGCTCACCTCTAAATAAATTTTCTTAAAGCATTTCTTAATTTATTTAGACATCAAGGTGTATTTATGAACATATACCAAAAATGCACAATAAATTCTACAAAAATTAAAGTAGCTCATATATCCTCTCAATAGTCTACTGTATAAATTTTATACCATTTACATAAGTATAACTGCCTCTACGAAAAAGACAATTTGCTATTGCAAGAAATCATGTGAGAGCGAGATAAACCAATAACTCACTCATACTTCATCCAATACTCATGAAATTTACACATCAACTATCATATGAGTAGCATGCCACAAAAATTTCACTTCATTTGGAGCCCTAGATCTGCGGTTATGGAAAATAACAAATTCAACTAGCATTACAACCTTACTACACAAATCTATTTTTACCACAAAATATTTAAACTAAAACATGTCATATTATAGATCTACTGCATAGACAATTTCACAAGGATTCCAAAAAGTCCTCATTTACTATTTTACGAATTTCCTATGAATTACTATGAATTTCCAAACTTCAGGAAATTTCCTGCAAAAAAGGTCCTCAATGGCACTATTCATATGAGTCAGTGGTTATGCACTTAGGCCCTCACCTTTACTCGAATTTGAGCCCGAGGTCCTCCACGCGAGGTTGAAACAGAGGACGCCGTGGAATTGACCGATGGCGGCCGGAGAAGGGCTGGAGGTGGCGGGGGAATGGTGGGGAAGCACCAGGAGGTCCATTCGCACCCAAAGGTTGCCACGGATGGCTGGGAGATGGACCGTGCTTCACTAGCCACGCACGGCGGCGGCATGTAGTGGTGGCGGCGGTGGTCCTCCGGCCTCCTGGCCTAGGTGGGCTCAACGAAGGAGCGCACGAGAACGAGGAGAGGTTGGCGGAGCCGGTGGCACACGCGAGGGAACACGAAGGAGCCCGGGGCAGCAGGGACGCTGCGGCGGCATGTTTGGCCAGCCGGCCATGGCGGCCCCGGCGCTGGGCACGAGCGGCAGCGCGAGGAAGGGAGCGGCAAAGCGAGTGGGGGAAAGCATGGGGCAGCTCTGGCGCGCGTTATGGAGGAGCAGGGCACAAGGAGGCGCGTGGCACTGAGGTGGGACGCGCGTCGGCCATGTCAGAGCGCACTTGGTGCATGGCGGCCACGCAGGCAAACCGTCGAGCACGTGGCGAGCGTCGGTGTGGGCGAGGTGGGGAGCCGATTTGGGCCACAACTAGGCCGAATCAGACCTTGGGCCAAAAATGAAGTTTGTTCACCTCGGCCTGCTCTACATTTTTCATTAAGGCACTCCAGTCATTTGAGCAACATAACCGTGGGTAATTTAATCTCCAAAGTGGCATTGTCAGTGCATTGACGGCGATTAACAAACTCCAAAATTGAGGGTCATAACAAGGGCAAACGAGTGTCATCCTTTTACATGATCTTCTCCATGAACTTAGCTCCAACTTTTATTTTGGGGTAAACTTGAGATGCTTAACGAATTTCAGAGAACGCGAGACGCCAATGCTGAGGTCGATGAATTTCTAGACTTAGAATATTTATAAGTGCTGAAATCAGCAGCAGGTTCCAACTTTGAGCCACTGCTAGACTTGGTTCCGAGCCGATCCATGGTATACTCCAAAAACAAAGGTTCTTCTACATAACATGAGCTTCAACTTTTATTTAATGTCCAACTTCAAAACTTGTATAAAACCTACAGTTCTACTTTGACCAAAGTAGGATCACGATAAAGCTTAGATTATCCTTTTTGATCCATTGGAGCATTTTCTTGGCATTTGCCCAACATTAACCTTTCATGACTTTTGTTGTAGAGTTCATCTAGAATCATTTGGGCAAGGTTGCAAGGTTTGGTTGATGACCTACATTTCCATTCACTTAATAGTGCAATTCAAGCACTTAGTAAAGTCATTCCAATAAGGATATAACTTATCATTTCATGTGACTTTGATTCCAAACTTCATGAAACTTTTCCAGCGATCAATATAGATAGATATTGATGTGAGACACATGAAGATATTTCAATAACACCAGCCAAGCATATATCCTAAAAAGGGCCTATATGTAAAGCAAGGGTGCAATATCCGAGTTTAGGTTGAGGCTCATTTCCAAAGGTTTGACCTTGGCATCTTCATCGTCACTTAATCTGTCATTTTGAGCTCAAACCCATAGCTTAACTGGTGACAAGCACCTGGGGTGTTACACGGTCGGGCGCAGAGAGGGCCGACGGGGCACGGCGACCTACGGCTAGCTGCAAGTGGTGCGGCCAGACCAAGGGCAGCCTCGATCGGCCAGACCAAGGGCACAGCTGCACAGCGACGTAGAATGGCCACGCATGGTGACCCCGTGCCTGAACCCGGCGGCCCAAGACTGATTACGCACACGAATTTTAAAGCGCTGACCACGACTAAACCATTGCTCCTAAACCTAAACCGGCTTCACTACACTCAAGATGGCGCATGAGACTACCAAATCGAGCTATAACACTACACCACTCCTTAACCCAATCTCTCACAATAAATTGCTAAACCTAGCAATGTCTAGCTATTGACAGACTTAGAAATTTCTAAGTTTTTGAGCTGGACTTGATTTTAATTTGCGATTTCTAGGCTATTGAAAATATTACAAAGCAATATTATTTTTCAAAAGCAAATATTTCATTGTCATCTACAAAGTTTGTACTTAAAACTTTATTTAGGTATCACACACATGTTCTATAGTATTTTTGCTTAATAAAAATTGGTTTTAAACCCTACTTGATATGCATGAACTATTGAATCAATTTTTGTTTCGCATTTTAGTTGATCGTTTCGAGTTACAGGAATTGATCTACACACTTTATCACATGCGTTAACACATAAACATGATGCTCATGACATATTTTAGTAGAGGATTTACTGTGTAACACCGAGGGTGTTACAATTCTACCCCCTTTAAACTAAATCTTGTCCCGAGATTTCATGTGCCTAGTGTGTGAAAAGAGATAAGAAATAAATTCCGATTTAAATAATTACCTCGGTGAACTAGAAAGAAGGTGGAGATAATGCTTCAAGATATAACTTTCTCGCTCCCACGTTACGTCATCCTCCGAGTGATTTTGCCACTGAACTTTATAAAACTTCACCACATTGTTCCTAGTCACTCTTTCTTTTTCATCTAAGATCTTGACATGATGCTCAATATAAGACAAGTCGGGCTGGAGGGAAAGTCCTTTAATTTCCACAGCTTCATCGAGGACCCGCAAACATTTCTTTAACTAGAAAACATGGAAGGCATTATGTACTGCTGACAAAATATCCGAAAGCTGAATACGGTAGGCAACAGAACCACACCAGGCCAAAATCTTGTAAGGTCCAACATAGCGGGGGGCTAGCTTTCCTCTGACACCAAAGCGATGCACCCCTCTCATGGGCGACACTTTGAGATACACCTGATCACCAACTTCAAATTGCAAGGGCCTTCTTCACTTGTCCGCATAAGTCTTCTGATGACTTTGAATAACACTGACTTGCTCTCTTGCTTCTTTAATAAAATCAGGTCCAAAATAACCACGGTCTCCCACCTCAACCCAATTAAGTGGTGTTCTACATTTCTTGCCATATAAAACCTTAAATGGTGCCATTCGAATGCTTTCTTGATAACTATTGTTATAAGAAAACTCAGCTAGAGTCAAGCATTCGTCCCACTTTTCTAGAAAGGAGATGACACAAGCCCTCAACATATCCTCAAATACCTAAGTGACTCTTTCTATCTGACCGTCAATTTGTGGATGATAAGCTGAATTTTCTAAGGAGACTAGTACCAAGACATTTCTAAAGTTGCTCCCAGAAATGAGAGACAAAGATTGATCCTCTATCAGAGATGATAGTAAGGGGAACTCCATGGAGGGTCACAATCCGGTCAAAATACAACTTGGCATACTTCTTGGCTGAATATCTGGTATCCACCGGAAGGAAATGAGCGGACTTAGTAAGGTAGTCCACAATGACCCAAATAGAGTCATACCCCTTTGTTGTGCGGGGCAAACCCACAACAAAGTCCATGGAAATATCCTCCCATTTCCAAATAGGGATAGGCAAAGGCTATAGAAATCTAGGTGTATGCATATGGTCCGCCTTAACCCTTCCACAAATGTAACATTTCGAGATGTATTTGGTAATGTCCTATTTCATATTTGGCCACCAATACAAGTGACGCAAATCATGATACATCTTGTTACTTCCTGGATGAATGGATAATTTGGAGTTGTGAGCTTCATCCAAAAATTTTCTCCTAAGCTCATCACTTGAGGGAACAACTAATATGTTCTTGAACTTCACTACACCTTGGTCGTCAACATTGAAATGAGGACCACGCCCTTCGACAATTAACTCCTTGATATGAGGAATTTCTGAAACATCTTGCCTTTGCTCGATAATAATTTGCTCAAGTAAATCCAAGACTAGAGCAATATAAGCTAACACCTCAGAATGGTTGAGAGACAAAGATTCTCCTTCAACTTGATGCGACTTCTGACTTAAGGCATCAGCTACCACATTAGCTTTTCTAGGATAGTAATGAACCTCCAAATTATAATCCTTGATTAGCTTCAGCCATCTCCGTTGCCACATGTTCAGCTCGGACTGAGTGAAAATATATTTGAGGCTCTTATAATCCGTATAAATATGCACTTTATTTCCCAATAAATAATGCCTCCAAATTTTTAGAGCGTGCACCACAGCAGCCAACTCTAAATCATGGATGGGATAATTCACCTCGTGCTTTTTTAGCTGGCGTGAAGCATAAGCTATCACACGCCCATCCTGCATAAGCACACATCACAGTCCAGTCCTAGAGGCATCACAATACATATCAAACGGCCTATCAATATCTGGTTAGACAAGAACAGGAGCAGAGGTAAAAAAACTTCTTCAGGGCTTGGAAAGCTTCTTCACAAGCTAAACTCCATACAAACTTGATATCTTTCTGGAGCAACTTGGTTATTGGTTGGGCTATTTTGGAGAAGTCAGGAATAAAGCGCCGATAATAACCAGCAAGACTAAGGAACTGACGAATCTGATACACTGACTTTGGAGACTTCCAATATAACACATCTTGCACCTTGCTTGGATCCACAGAGATACCCTCAGGTGTCAGAACATGTCCCCAAAACTGCACTCGATCTAACCAGAACTCACACTTGCTGAATTTAGCAAACAGCTTGAGTTCCCTTAATCGAGTCAGTACTATCCGAAGATATTGTGCATGCTCTTCTTTGTTCTTGGAGTATATCAAAATGTCATCAATGAACACCACTACAAACTTATCCAACTCCGGCATGAAGACTGAATTCATGAGATACATGAAGAATGCAGGAGCATTGGTGAGACCAAAAGACATGACTAGGTATTCATACAGCCCATACCTAGTAGAGAAAATTGTCTTTGGTATATCTTATGGCTGGATCTTAATTTAATGATACCTAGAACAAAGATCAATCTTTGAAAACACCTTTGTACCAGCCAACTGATCGAACAAAGTATCAATACGAGGTAAATGATACTTATTCTTAATAGTTACCACATTGAGAGGGCGATAATCCACACACATCCACAGGGTACCGTCCTTCTTCACAAAAATAGCTAGGCAATCCCATGGTGAAGAGCTAGGACAGATAAAGCCATTCTCTAATAATTCCTCTAACTGCTTCTTCATTTCTGCTAGTTCTTTAGGAGCCATGAGGTAGGGACGCCGTGAAATAGGAGCAGTGCTAGGTTCTAACTCAATAGTAAACTCCACATCCCTATCCGATGGTAACCTAGGTAGATCCTCTAGAAAGACATCCGAAAACTCACAGACCACAGGAATAGAAGCAAGAGCAAGAGAAGCTTCAACATGAGCAACACTGGTAAGGCTGGATCTGAGGGCATAAGAAGAGACATCCTATCCTTGGAAGAAGGAAGTTGTAACTCAACAACTCTCCGCTTAAGGTTCAACACTATCCCATAAACTCGCAACCAGTTCATATCCAGAATTGCATCTATGCCTTGCCCAGGTAGCACCATAAACTGGAGGCGGTAAGTGTGAATGGCTAGCAATAATCTAACTGTGTCTATCCGAGTATTAACGCACAACTGCACACCCGGAGTACTAATTCTATAGGCAATAGGAATAGCCATAAGAGATATATTGTTCCTCTATGCAGACCCCATGCTTATGAATGAATGTGGTGCACCAGAATCAAACAACACATATGCTTGGTGGGAATCAATGGTAAACATACCAGCCATCACAGGATCATTCTGCAGAATCTCCTCAGCCTAAGTGAAGTTGATTTGTTCAGAGCGGCTTACGGGCACCTTTTTCTTGATAATCGTCCTCTTGACTAGATGAGAGTTGGCTAAAGGCTAGGAAGACTACACAGGCTGGTTCTGTGGACACTCTCGAGCATAGTGGCCCTCTTTAGCACACTTGAAATAAGCATCCAGACTTGTTCCCTTATCCTTGACGAGGCAGAACTTGTTGTCCCTAAGGCTGCTGTTGCACCTGCTGAGTAGGTGCACGATACTGGGTGAGAGGTGCCTGGTAAGCCTGCTAAGACTGACGGGACGGCTGTCCACCCGAAGAGTGATAGGACATCCTCCTGACAACCTACACCTTCTGAGCCTACGGGTAACTAGAAGATCTAGTGATCAGCTGCTTGCGCTTCCACTCCGCCTGAGAATCACGCTAAAGTCCCCCCATAGCAATGGTTGCATTCATCAAAGCACCAAAAGTCTAATATCCCCCAGTGTACAGCTCCTTCTGCAAGATACAAGAGAGGCCACGGTAGAAATGGTCCCTCTTCTTCTCATCAGTGTCTACATGGGTCCTAGCATACTGTGCAAGATGGTTGAACTTGTTCACATAATCTATCACAGTCATACTCCCTTGCTTTAGATCCAGGAACTCAGTCAACTTCCAATTCAACAAACCAACGAGAATATAGTACTCACGAAAAGCAGTGGTAAACTCCTGTCAAGTCACACAGTGGTCCACAGGCTGCATGGCATTGAAAGTATCCCACCATGCACTGGTAGACCCCAGAAGCTGCTGTGCGGCAAAGCGCACCTTATGCTCTTCAGTCACAGTGAGCAGCTAAAACTTCTGCTCTAGAATATGAACCCAATTCACCGCATTCGGAGGCTTAGTAGTTAGCGTGAACGTGGGTGGGTGTCTTCAGGAAGTCCTGGTAGGAACAGGGCCCCACGGGAGCATGGGCATCACCCCTGTTCCCGTCGTTGCCACCGGGGCCTCCACGAGCAAAGCCGCCAATAGCTTGGGCAAGCATCTCCAAGGCACGGGCTGACTCGCGCCGAGTAGCCAGCATTTCTGCCATCATTTCCGCATGGGTCATCGGAGGTGGTGGTGGTGAAGGAGGAGCCAGAAGTGGGGCCTCGTGGCTATCCCCATTGGTGTAGCCATTGTCCTCACCGCGACTGTGATCACCCTGGTCTGCCCTAGCACTAGTACTCTTGTGACCAGACCTCAGGTTCATCTGTAAACAGATAGGAACCAACCATTAGGATCGACTCTCCAGATTAGGAACAAGAGCCTTAGAGAAATGATAAGACTTTTATTAAAGCATTCTTTTAGGTTATCCTATCAATTCACTAATCCAAATTATACGTGTGGGGGGAGTTTAGTTTAAGCAAGATTCTCTTTTCATGATGCATGCATGGCCTACACGTTCACTCAAGCCGGAATATAGCAGCATTCGCAAAAAATTTTGGCACATCACACACTCACTTTTCGCTTGCTAAACGATTCTTACGCAGCATAAGTTAGTGTACCTACAGAAAATTGATTAGATAAAACCAGTGCTGCTATCCTAGATAAACCATATTACTAGGGCTTATACTTATTTACAAAATTTTATCGTATCCTACTTTTTGCAAAGCTTTTGTTGGTCAAATTTTAGGTTTTGAAACGAGTTATGAAACTCGTAACTCATTAACCTGGCTCTGATACCACCTGTGACAGGACCGCCTAAAATAGCATGTTTTTGGAGGAGCTCGTCTTCCACCAAACACTAAGAACCCCGAAAGCTAGCTACATTGAACGGTTTCATCGAGCACACCCCAAAGAACTCAAACAATCCACATTTTTCACCCAGGATCCAATAATGAGAACGAGTTTACAATACTTAGTCCATTCCATACAACAAGAGTTCTCGAAAATACATTATTACAATACCAAGTTCAGAGTGCGGAATTTAAGAATTGAAATAAATATCTAACGATAAGATACAAGAATCCGCCTGTGCCCACCAGAAATATACTTCACACACAGCCACTCCTCAAACTACACCTACAATAGGGGTAAATAAATCCTGAGTACACAATGTACTCGCAAGACTTATCCGACTAGTGGGAATAATTTTTCGACTCTAAAGGATACGATAAGCTTTATGGTTTACTAGGTTTCCTTTTTAAGAAAAGCAATACTAGTAGTCAATCTTTATGTATGTTTCTTATTAGCAGTCATGATTAGTTTATTATCTAATCATTCTATGTAAGCACATGTTCTACTTTCAATCAAAAGTTGAGCAATCAGATCTATTTCACCATCTTTTATCTTCTAGTTTTTACTAGGATGCTAGATTGTAGACAAGTCATACCGTATCACATGGTGATTCGTGAATCAATGTATCCCAGTTGGGTACCCCAAAACACATGCCCCGCTTGTACCCCAGGCACAAGCAAGACTAACACATCACTCTCCTATCAAGGGGTCCAGGTCCCCATCCAAACTTGGACTCCAAACCCCCACTCCTGAGTCTAGGATTTAGTGTGGTGCTTAGACCTCCACCATCCACGTCTCCAATCAGTCGGTCCGGTCTCTATTTCCTTTCACCATTTTATCATGAGGGTAATAATAATCACCTATTGTGAGTAACGACAGGTTACTCACGCTACCGATAGCCTATGCATAGCAGTACTCGACCTATGCTAGTAGGACTCATAGGTAGGTTTATCTATACATGTAGTTTCAATATAAATCATGTAACATAAATGCACATCACATATATATATCCAGCGATTAATCAAAATAAGGGTTATGCACCAGGGCTTGCCTTGAGCAGGTGTGATGTCAACTGAGTTAGTCAGTGGCTGTGGGGCTCAGTCACAAAAGCCTTATAAGAGGAAGTCACAAAAGCCTTATAAGAGGAAGTTGCAGATGTATGAGTTGTGTTTTAGTGGTGTGGCTCTATCTTGAGATAAGTGTTTTGGTAAAGAATGGGGTGTGGCTATGGTTGAGAAGGGAGGAAGGGGGATGGCTGTTTTTATTTGGTAGTTATGTGCCTTTGTTCTAATCTAAAAAAGAACAAACACATTTAGTCCAAAAAGGCAGAAATTACCTATCTCATTAGAGAAAGCAGCCATGGCCATGCACAAAGAAGTCCCTGCAGAGCCAAGAGTATCAATGATTTCCTTTTTGTGGTCTTGATTGGTTGTACTATTGATCCACTCCACTATGAGACCAATTTTTAAGGCTTGGATCCACAAGTGCAAAGGTCTAGAAAAGAGTAATGAAGTTTAGCAGAAAATAAAGGGAAAAAAAAGAAAGACAGAGAAGCCACAAGGATAAAAAAATCATACGTCTGTTTCCTATGATTCAATAAGCCCATGTCCAATTTATGCTTTTGCATTATGTCAATGGCAACAGAATCATCTCTATCCCTCCAACTTGCCATCATATGTAACAAATTCTGTCCATCTTCATCTAAAGCTTCTGGATCTGCTCCCAAATTTAGTAATTCCTAGGAAGACATAAAATGTAATCAAATACCAAATGCACTCAATACCACACTAGTCAATGTGGCTTGACTTTGATTATTCTTTTTACCTGTGTGCAGTTGGGTGAGCCTTGTTTGCATGCTAAATGCAATAAGCTATTTCCATGTAGATCTTTTCTGGCTATTAGAATATCAAGCACACATCTTCTCTGGCTATTTGTAGGAGCACCCTAGACAGATAAATTAGTTATCAAGAGTGCTATATATGCACTTGTAGGAGCTCCCTAGACAGATAAATTAGTTGTCAAGAGCACTATATATGCATCAGACACAAGTAGCTAAAGACCAACCTCAGTTTTTCAACATTGTCATTTGACAGACAAGCATTCAACTCTTCCTCCCTCTCTGGCAAGGTCTTGTTTGGAAGGTTTGTCTAATTTATAGAACTGCTCACACTTATCAAGATTATTAAGCAAGTAGCAAGCAACTAAGAGACAATGCACGCTTAACCGGGGGCATACCTCCATGTAAGACTCCCACCGTCATCATCATGGCATTCAAAAAGTGGAAGTAGTAGTTCACTTAAAGTTGGTCTTTCTGAAGCTTCAAAATTAAGGCAAGAACCAATAATCTTGTCCAGTTAAGGAGATGAAAACTTGCCTTTTAAAAAGGGAGAAAGTTCATGTTTCTTCATGAAACTCATAACTTCATCCTCATTCATTCCATTCCATCTGCATTTCAATTATGTAACATAATAAGAATATGACCACCATTGGTACTTACAAGCTATGGCCTCACAAAAAGCAAATGATTACTTACAAACTATGGCCTGTGAACATTTCATAGAAAATGCATCCCAAACTCTATGAAACAGATTTTTCAGTTTTTGTGGAAGGGTTGGTCCATATTTTAGGTGCCATATGTTTATTTATTATGGCATCGTCTTTGAAACAAGTAACATATGTAGTCCTCTTATTGTCAATTAAGATATTGTTTGGATCTATGTCCACACACTTGCAACCCACATTCCATAGACCCAATGTTCCTCGAGTGATGTCTTCCGCCATCCTATAAAAGGCATTGATCATGTAGTGCCATTTAATCTAGGGTCCATCCTCCACCAATCCAAACAAAAAGATTAGTCATGAGTAAGAAAATATACTAACCTTAAAGTATCTTTCAAATCAAGAGATGATATTCTTTTGCTTAAAGACATGTTATAGAAATTCATGATTATCCATAAGTAATCCCTATCCATGCTAGCATCATGTAGCACTGACACGTTTCTGCACATTTTGAAACCTTTTTTAAGCAAATCCACCGTCTTCTTAAGCTCTTCGGATCTATTGGATATCCTCGGCTTCCTCGCCACTATGGCATGGGCATGTCCATCCTTCTTCCCATGTAAGGTTCCTTGAAAAAATGCATCACCTATTTCTTCACGGAGCTTTAAGCTATGCGACTTCAGGTCCCAAGAGGTGCAACCTAAGCCCTCCGAAGAGGAAGGCGGCATCTTCCATAATGCCCAATATATCACGCGTTAACACTTGCAATAATTCCGCACAACATTATAACAACTCTGCACAAATTGATTCAATGGTCACCTCACCTCTCACCTCGCTGGTATGGAAGGCATCGATCGGCGGGGAGTCACGGTAGTCAGAGCGACATGGGGGGGCAATGCCGTAGGGGAAGCTAGGAAGACAGGAAGAAGCACCTGCTGGGACGAGGGGAAGACGCGCAGCAGGGAAGCCGCGTCGCCGGATCCCTGAAGCACCCGCTGGGATGAGGGGAAGACGCGCAGCAGGGAAGCCGCGCCGCCGGATCCCTGAAGCACCCGCTGGGACGAGGGGAAGACGCACAGCAGGGAAGCCACGCCGCCGGATCCCTCAGCTAGAGATGGACTCTGTTGATGCTCGACCTAATTTTTTACTATTTGGCCCTTTTTCGAAGAAAATTTACGTTTGGCCTCCTGGGAGACTTAAACTCGTCTTTGGACCCTGGGGGTCGGCGTCATGAGTCCTAGCGCCGAGGTGACACGTCTCGACGCCATAGATCTTGGTGCCGAGGTGCCTGGCCGTGCACTGCAGGGAATCCTAGGTGGCATTAACGTGGCCGAGCTCGGCGCCAGAATACATGGCGCCGAGCTCGGCGTCATAGATCTTGGCGCCGACCCGTTGGGTGCGGAAGACACAGCCGCGAGGCGGACTGTGGACTGCGGCGTGCGACTGCTGCATGCGCCCCCTCCTTTGGGACGCGTGGCTAGGTTCGTAGGGTAAGCTGTCCTCGCACTGTGAGTATGTGACGGGCTAGCATTCAGCTGTTTGGCGCCGCGCCACGAGGCTGAGCACGACGTGACGTGACGGAGCGGCGCGCGCTGTGGGTTATCGTTCGGCGCGGAGCACCACGTCCTGTACTGCAAACTTAAATTCAGGTACCCCATGCAATGGCACGAGTGGTGTTTCCACACTGATGCCTGCCCTCATACCTCGCTGGCCCGCTGAGTGCACAAGGAAATTGCAATTGCAATTTTGCTTGCAAGCAGTAATGAGCCACAGTTTTTTTCTAAAAGGTAACGTCGCGTGGGGCGGTGGGTCCTCCTCCCCAACACGAGGTGAGTGCAGTGCAGTGCGCGTAGTGCAGTGTTTACCGGGCTCTCGTCTCCGAGACGAGGCCTGCAGCGCACTGTGCGTCATAGGCCTGGTTCTCACATCTCTCGTCAGATCCCGTCCGCAAAGCGTGAAAAGAAAGGAGGCGCCTTAGCGCAATGAAATCGATAGCAGCAGCAGGCGCCTCCTCCGCCTCTCCTGGCGCCACCGACAGCAGCAACAGGCGCCTCAAAGTCGAAAATGAAATTTATCTAAGCCCCTTGACTACTGCAACTACTGCAAGATTTGACAACAGGGCTAGGTGTACACAATGCTACTGCTCAACAGCTGCTGAAAATGAAGTGACCGATGCTGCAAAGGTGAAGGTGAAGTGAAGGGAGACTACTGTAGTGTGGTGTGTAGAAGCAGGCATTGCCAATCAGACAGAGCAGCTACTACTACTACAAGTAGTGAGTGATGAAGCAATGCAACTGCACATACAGATACAGTACTGTGCGAACCAATAATCGATCTGTTTACTCCGATCAGCCACACCCACACCACAGGACAGGATCGTGTCTGCCATCAAGATGGACGCACGATCGATGACCGGCGAGTACTACTCGTGCAGGTGCCTTGTAGTACGTCAGGACTTATGGCTACTGATGAACCAACACCAAGTGCCGTGCCGGAGCGGCCGCTACACTGCACTGCACATCCATCTCTCTCGCATCGCATGCAAGTGATCGATCGAGCAACACACGCAGTTGTTGTTTTTTCTTTCTCTTTTTGATAACAGGTTAGTTACTGTATCATTCATTCCAGCTACGACCGGCCGGTAATATCCTCCCTCACCAACAAATTGATCAGCAGGTGGTGGTGTGGGATAGATGCAGTAGATGCAGTAGTATTTGCAGGCTAATGAAGGCGGGCGGGCATCTACTGCATCTACCGCAGTACGAGGGCAGGCATCAGTGTGGAAACACCACTTGTGCCATTGCATGGGGTACCTGAATTCAAGTTTGCCGTACAGGACGTGGTGCTCCGCGCCGAACGATAAACCACAGCGCGTGCCGTTCTGTCACGTCACGTCGCGCTCAGCCTCGCGGCGCGGCTCCAAATAGCTGAAAGCTAGCCCGTTAGAGACTCACAGTGCGAGGACAGCTTACACTGCGAACCCAGCCACGCGTCCCAAGGAAGGGGGCGCATGCAGCAGCCGCACGCCGTAGTCCGCAGTCCGCCTCGTGGCCGTGTCTTCCGCACCCAACAGGTCGGCGTCAAGATATGTGGCGCCGAGCTCGACGCCAAGATCTACGGCACCGAGCTCGGCGCCATGTATTCTGGTGACGAGCTCGGACACGTCAACGCTACCTAGGATTCCCTGCAGTGCACGGCCAGGCACCTTGGCACCAAGATTTGTGGCGTTGAGACGTGTTACCTCGGCGCCAGGACTCATAACGCCGACCCCCATGGTTCAAAGATGAGTTTAAGTCTCCCAAGAGGCCAAACGTAAATTTTCTTCGAAAAAAAGACCAAATAGTAAAAATTTAGGTCAAGTGCCCCCCCCCAAAGGAAAAACTCAAACAGAGTCCATCTTAGTTGAGGGATGTGGCGGCGCGTCTTCCCCTCTCCCCAGCTTCCCCTACGGCGTTGTCTCCCCATGTCGCTCTGACTATCGCGACTCCCCACCAACCGACGCCTTCCCTACCAGCGAGGTGAGAGTTGAGGGAACCGTTGAATCAATTTGTGTAGAGTTGTTATAATGTTGTGCGGAATTGTTGCAAGTGTTAACGCGTGATATATTGAGCATTATGGAAGATGTCGCCTTCCTCTTCGAAGGACTTAGGTTGCACCTCTTGGGACCTGAAGTCGCATATCTTAAAGCTCCATGAAGAAATAGGTGATGCAATTTTTTAAGGAACCTTACATGGAAAGAAGCATGGACATACCCATGGCATAGTGGCGAGGAAGCTGATGATATCCCATAGATCCGAAGTGCTTAAGAAGACGGTGGATTTGCTTCAAAAAGCTTCCAAAATGTGCAGAAACGTGTCAGTGCTACATGATGCTAGCATGGATAGGGATTACCTATGGATAATCATGAATTTCTATAACATGTCTTTAAGCAAAAGAATATCATCTCTGGATTTGAAAGGTATTTTAAGGTTAGTACATTTCCTTACTCATGACTAATCTTCTTGTTTGGATTGGTGGAGAATAGACCCTAGATTAAATGGCACTACATGATCAATGGCTTTTACAGGATGACGGAAGACATCACTTGAGGAACATTGGATCTGTAGAATGTGGGCTGCAAGCCTACAAGTGTGTGGACATAGATCCAAACAGTATCTTAATTGACCATAAGAGGACTACATATGTTACTTGTTTCAAAGACGATGCCATAATAAATAAACATATGGCACCTGAAATATGGACCAACCCTTCCACAAAAACTGAAAAATCTGTTTCATGGAGTTTGGGATGCATTTTCTATGAAATGTTTACAGGCCACAGCTTGTAAGTAATCATTTGCTTTTTGTGAGGCCATAGCTTATAAGTATCAATGGTGGTCATATTCTTATTATGTTACATAATTGAAATGCAGATGGAATGGAATGAATGAGGATGAAGTTATGAGTTTCATGAAGAAACATGAACTTTCTCCCTTTTTAAAAGGCAGGTTTTCATCTCCTCAACTGGACAAGATTATTGATTCTTGCCTTAAGTTTGAAGCTTCAGAAAGAACAACTTTAAATGAACTACTACTTCCACTTTTTGAATGCCATGATGGTGACGGCGGGAGTCTTACATGGAGGTATGCCCCCAGTTAAGCGTGCATTGTTTCTTAGCAGCTTGCAACTTGCTTAATAATCTTGATAAGTGTGAGTAGTTCTATAAATTGGACAAACCTTCCAAACAAGACCTTGCCAGAGAGGAAGAGTTGAATGCTTGTCTGTCAAATGACAATGTTGAAAAACTGAGGTTGGTCTTTAGCTACTTGTGTCTGCTGCATATATAGTGCCCTTGACGACTAATTTATCTGTCTAGGGAGCTCCTACAAGTGCATATATAGCGCTCTTGACAACTAATTTATCTGTCTAGGATGCTCCTACAAATAGCCAGAGAAGATGATGTGCTTGATATTCTAATAGCCAGAAAAGATCTGTATGGAAATAGCTTATTGCATTTAGCATGCAAACAAGGCTCACCCAACTGCACACAGGTAAAAAGAATAATCAAAGTCAAGCCACATTGACTAGTGTGGTATTGAGTGCATTTGGTATTTGATTACATTTTATGTCATCCTAGGAATTACTAAATTTGGGAGCAGATCCAGAAGCTTTAGATGAAAATGGACAGAATTTGTTACATATGATGGCAAGTTGGAGGGATAGAGATGATTCTGTTGCCATTGACATAATGCAAAAGCATAAATTGGACATGGGCTTATTGAATCATAGGAAACAGACGTATGATTTTTTATCCTTGTGGCTTCTCTGTCTTTCTTTTTTTCCTTTATTTTCTGCTAAACTTCATTACTCTTTTCTAGACCTTTGCACTTGTGGATCCAAGCCTTAAAAATTGGTCTCATAGTGGAGTGGATCAATAGTACAACCAATCAAGACCATAAAAAGGAAACCATTGATACTCTTGGCTCTGCAGGGACTTCTTTGTGCATGGCCATGGCTGCTTTCTCTAATGAGATAGGTAATTTCTGCCTTTTTGGACTAAATGTGTTTGTTCTTTTTTAGATTAGATCAAAGGTACATAACTACCAAATAAAAACAGCCATCCCCCTTCCTCCCTTCTCAACCATAGCCACACCCCCTACTTTACCAAAACACTTAACTCAAGATAGAGTCACACCACTAAAACACAACTCATACATCTGCAACTTCCTCTTATAAGGCTTTCGTGACTTCCTCTTATAAGGCTTTTGTGACTGAGCTCTTGCTAGCAAACCCACCACCCCACAGCTGGTTTCTTTTACCCCACTTGGGCGCTGTGGGAACCCTTCCATGACCTTTGTAAGCATGTCCACATCTCTCATATGGTTAAAAAGCAAAGGAAAGAGGTGTTCTCTCTGAAAAGGTCTCATCTACACTATATTCATAGCAATATCACCACCTCGGATTTCTTGCATAGTCTAACGCAATTGCCTTTTCACAAATCCAACTTTATAATTGGGTGGTAAATGGTTTAACTAGTTTCTTCCTTGTTGAAAGCTAATAATTGGTTATATTTTATTTTAATTACTGAGCAGCTATATTTTTATCTCCATCTTCCAAAGATACGTACATTGGATTAGGAACCCCTCTTTTATGCTAAAATAACTGTTCCATTGCATAAATATACTTTAATTTAGCATCTGCTGTTTCACCTTCAAAATTTGTGGATTTCACATTGCTATCTTATGCCACTAGTTCAAAATAGAGTTTTTAGAGTTTTCTGTTAGTCTGCTTACGCTTAACCCATTCCTTGAGGCCAAATGCATTCTCTCGTGGATTTATTATATTGCATGCACGTAGAGAACGAGTGATGCAAGACAACATATTCATTTTAATAGTAGCATTTGCCACCATTGTTAACAGGCAAGGACACAAATTAGGCACCCATCCAATGCAACAATGTAAGCAGAAAACATCAGAGTTCGTGCAGTTCGATTCTGACAGAAACGAATTGCAATCTACAGCTATGTCGGGAATTAAACATGAACCCCAGAATCATCTCCGCGACTGGAGCGTTGGAGCAATCTTGCTTTTTGCAAGAGCTCCGTATTTGCTCCAGATCAAAATACATGCTAAATTGCTAACCAAAATGGCTGCACGCTTCGCAAATGCTAGTCATATTTTCCCTGCAAAGTCGAAGCGAGCATCTAAAGCTTTGCCACGCAAATCTAGCACCGCGCGAAATGGATTCTTTCGGATGCGACGAATGCGTCAGATCTAATAGGGCAACGAGGCAATCGGATCGCATGACAGAGAGACCCCGATCGGATCGCGGCGCGGGTGAGCGGAGGGTAAGGGTGCGCGGGTCTTACCGGGTGCTGAGGCGGCCTCGGCGCCTGCGGCGAGGAGTGGGAGGCCGGAGCGCGGGCCGCGGCTGAGCGCCGCCGTCGCCATCGTCGCGTTCCTCTTGGTCGTCGCCGGCGGTGAGGTTCGAGGCCTCGGGAGACGAGCGCGTGCGCGAGCAAAAGGGAATGGACAAAAGTCAGAGCTGAAAACTCAGTTTGGGTTGTGTAGCCTGTTGCATGGGCTGTGTGGGCTCTCTACCTGGGCCGGGCTAAACGTATTGTCCATGACTTGGTTTGAGATCGTTTTGTCACATCATGGCCATGGTTTGTCAAGGTTTTATGTTGAGTGATTTTATCTTCAGGACCTAGTAGGACCTATGAGGCACAATTGTTATGAAATCTGGTGCTTTTCTTAATTTCTATGGTTGTCAAATCAAAGATATTATATGTATGTTGACGTAGGCATGCTAATTGTTATGTTTATTTCTTGTGGTGGCCTGTCTGTGGACATAACTGAATTATATGAGTACTGGGTAGTGTGCCCGTGCGTTGCTACCACAGTAAAAAGAACAAAATGATGCGTTATCCAAATGTATTCCCCAAGACGCCCTGCGCTCGCCGGCGTAGCGGGCGGTGGCACTAGGCGGTATGCCAGCCGCCCGGGACCCTTGCAGACCTAGCTAGGAGATTGACGCTCACCTATGGGCCGACGCACGACGATGGATGGTGGTTGCACGAAGGGGGGTGAAGCAGAGCAGGCTCTCCCCAGCGGTGGTGACCTGCAGCGGTGGCAACCGCATTCCGGTGAGCCACAGCGTACAACAGATAATAGAGGTGACGGGTAAGCATCAGTGATGCACCACGATCCTACCCGTGGCGGTGGCCTGGACGGAGACCCCCCAAGCAAGTCTGGCCGCGTGCGCGCGGCGAGCTCGACGGTGAACCACGGCGACACAGCCGTGCTGGCGGCGTGGAGGCGACTATAGGGCTGCAACTTGGGTGCACACGACGAAGAGGGGTTCTAGGCGAGGCTAGTGGTGCGGCCAATTTGACGTGAGATAGTGAGGTTGGAGCTGGCCATGGCAAGGCGGGCTGGGCCATAATGGCGCGGCAGCGGGAGCAAAGCTCCAAAAATTGGAGCTCGGCTGAGTCGCAATCAAGGCGGGGTGGGGGCGGTCGGCAAGAGGACGTAAAGACAGAGACGCGGGCACGAGGAATTGATCAGAGGTGCTCGCTCTCTAGCTCACCCTGACCGCGACTCGACGGCGGCGGAAAACAGAGGGAGAAAGAGAAAAAGAGAGAGACGGAGCGCGGTAGTGGGCTCGGCGTGGCGAGCCTTGGCGGGACGCGGTTGACGCGACCGAGGGACCTACATCCACGCACGAGGGGACGAGCACAAGCGTCCGCGACTGGCCATGGCCCACGCGCCGCAGGCGTGCACGGCCACGTGCGGACGGCACCCAACCGGGCCAGGGAGGGAGCAGCACGATGCAGCGAGCAGACGCGAGTGTGGGAGTGACACGACAGCAGCGGCAGCGACTGCGACCGCGACTGCGTCGCGATGCGTGACATGGAGGGCAGCAGCAGCATCAGCGGCAGCCACGGTGGCAGTGGCGATCGGGCGCAGAGAGGGCCGGCGGGGCACGACGGCCTACGGCTGGCTGCAAGCGGTGCGGCCAGACCAAGGGCAGCCTCGACCGGCCAGACCAAGGGCACAGCCGCACAGCGACGCAGAACGGCCACGCGTGGTGACCACGCACCCGAACCCGGCAACCCGAGACTGATTACGCGCACGAATTTTAAAGCGCTGACCACGACCAAACCGTTGCTCCTAAACCTAAACCGGCTTCACTACACTCAAGATGGCACATGAGACTACCAAATCGAGCTATAATACTACACCACTCCTTAACCCAATCTCTCACAATAAATTGCTAAACATAACAATGTCTAGCTATTGACAGACTTGGAAATTTCTAAGTTTTTGAGCTGGACTTGATTTCAATTTGTGATTTCTAGGCTATTGAAAATATTATAAAGCAATATTATTTTTCAAAAGCAAATATTTCATTGTCATCTACAAAGTTTGTACTTCAAACTTTATTTAAGTATCACACACATGTTCTATAGTATTTTTGCTTAATAAAAATTAGTTTTAAACCCTACTTGATATGCATTAACTATTGAATCAACTTTTGTTTCGCATTTTAGTTGATCGTTTCGAGTTACAGGAATTGATCTACACACTTTATCACATGCATTAACATATAAACATGATGCTCATGACATGTTTTAGTAGAGGATTTACTGTGTAACACCCAGCCGAGCTAGGCTCTTGGGGTGCATTGACCTGGTGTTTTGTTCACTATGTCAAATATGATTTTCAGGGGTGGCTAATGAGCATTTGTAGGGGCGGTTCAGCCAGCCGCCCCTACCATACCGTCTCTATAAATCATGCATTTGTAGGGGCGGTTCTCAGGCCGCCTCTACAAATCTATTTGTAGGGGCGGCTGGTGTTATCAGCCGTCCCTATAAATCGATCTACAAAGTTTGTACTTCAAACTTTATTTAAGTATCACACACATGTTCTATAGTATTTTTGCTTAATAAAAATTAGTTGTAAACCCTACTTGATATGCATGAACTATTGAATCAACTTTCGTTTCGCATTTTAGTTGATCGTTTCAAGTTACAGGAATTGATCTACACACTTTATCACATGCATTAACATATAAACATGATGCTTTTGACATGTTTTAGTAGAGGATTTACTGTGCAACACCCAGCCGAGCTAGGCTCTTGGGGTGCATTGACCTAGTGTTTTGTTCACTACGTCAAATATGATTTTCAGGGGCGGCTAATGAGCATTTGTAGGGGCGGTTCGGCCAGCCGCCCCTACCATATCGTCTCTACAAATCATGCATTTGTAGAGGCGGTTCCCAGACCGCCCCTACAAATCGATTTATAGAACACCAGCCGCCCCTAAAATCGATTTATAGGAGCGGCTACAGTACCAGCCGCCCCTATAAATCGATTTGTAGGGGCGGCTATAGTACCAACCGCCCCTACTGTGCATTTTCCGCCAAAAAAATCAAATTACCAACACGTGCTCCCCCAAATCATCCTGTGCATTGCAACGGAAGAAAAGTAAATCAATTTAGCTAAGAAATAAGGTGATGAGGACCATCAGTTGTAGTAGTCTTCAACCGGAATGCCAAACACAATTGATAAGGGGCTAGTGCAACTCCATGTCTCCATCAACCTTAATCAGAGTTCAAATGATACAACTACCAATGTTCCAAATAAGGAAACAACTAAGGATCTAATAACCACCATCAAACTCCGGTGATACAAGCTAATAATTGGAATCCCCAGACTTCTTACACTACTCAATTCATCATTCTGGGGAAACATCAGTGCCTTCTCCTGGGTGAGGTTCTTGAACAGGCTCTCGGTGGTGATCTGATAGAAACACAAAAGTACCAAATAAAATCAATAATATTTCATTTAGTTAGTGGCTGAGCAATAAGCCGAGCATCATCAATAAAGAAGTGAGAGAGGAAAGACTAACAATAGACCCCTTGTATCTTATAATCAAAAGGAACATGGGGCATCTATAAAGAGATTGTATTGATGAAGCCAAATAATCAGCCTAATCTGATGATCTTTCTGTTGTCGCTGCAAAGCTCAAGCTAACCAGGAAGAAGCAGTTCCAATCAGGACCAATACTCTACCTTAGAACCATAAGAGAACAGACCTAGAAGTAGCAGTTCTAATCCGAGCCAATATTACTCTACCTTAGAACCATAAGAAAACAGACGGAGCTAACATGGCTCTTCTAGAAATGCTAGGCATTGGTAAGGGAACACATGAAGAGAAGAAAATGTCTCAGGAAAGCATACTCAAAAGAATCTACTCACCAATGACCACATGAACTAGAATCTCTAAGAACTAAGCAGGTAAGCTACTTTACCACAGATTCTAGAAAGTCAGAAGCATGATACCTTTTGATACTGGATGGATGTGGTCTAGTGCCGATTTCCACAAGAGCAAAAAATTGAAAAGATAGAAATGCTCATCGCCAAGTAACTGGTGTGATTAGCTTGGACAATTTCTAAAACCTCCTACATCCACAATCAGAAGCAAATGGAAACCTTTCTTCATATATTTAAACACCTGAAAGTGCATCTAGCCCTTTAGTGGGTTTTGGATGATTGAATGACAACGTGATTAAAGGACTAACCCGTTTGCTAAGTGTGGACAGGTAATAGGTTATCTCACAGGTACTTAATGAAAGCCAAAATGATGTGTTGTTGTATAAACAATCTAATTCAAGCACAAGACAACAATGCAAATGGAATTCATGTGAAGGCTTATTTATTGTGGGATTTCTATGTACTATGTGAAAGCAAGCTCATGATTACTAGTTAATGAGACATGAGGGATTGTATATGGAATGGTCTCATATTTGAAGCTTGCTAAATTGAAATGAAAAAGATAACAATACATATGAATGGATGATTCAACACAAGATGTGACTTGATGGCTTGAGATGGTGAAGATAGCAAGGAAAGGCTTCGAGGTACTAAGCAAGGGTGAAGGGCAAGCGATGGCTTGGCGGCCTAAGAACCTAGCTAGGGTGAAGAAGAAAGTACTTGCATTTAGTTGAGGTACTAATCAAGCTAAGATGGTCATATTGATGTGAAGGATCAAATCTATAATGAAGTATTTGATGGAAGTGACTTGATACATTTGGGATTATTCAAATTTGATGAATGGAATCAAGTCACATGCTCAAGATGGCTATGCTCAAGTGAAAAGATCAATATCAACATGTTAGCCCCCTTACTTGATGAAGATTGAAAGAGACGGCATCAATTCAAAATAGATCAACTCAAGTGGTATAAATTCATTTTTCCTTTTATCTTGAGTTTAATAGGTTTGCCGTACTATTAAGAGGGATGTATCATGTTGATAGATAATATTTCATAAGTGCTTAAGCCAACCCATGTGAGTTTTGAGTATTTGAGAGACAAAAGAGCTAACTGATTTCTTGCTGATCTAGCAATACCGGACGTGTCCGGTATTTGTCCAGCAGCTGTAAAATTGTTGTTCTCGGGTTGGTTCATCGGAAGTTCTGACGTAGGTCAGGAGTTTCGATGGTCGGGAGTCCCAGCAAGGGTCGGGAGTTCCGACGTCTCGCACTTTAAACTTACTTGGAAGGATTCACTGTCCTGGTCATACCGGACGTGTCCGGTATTCATATCAGATGTGTCCGGTATGGATGACCAGAAGCCAACGGCTAGTTTTCAACTACCATGAGGGTCGGGAGTTCCGACGTAAGTTGGGAGTTCCGACGGTCGGGAGTTCTGACATGCGTCGGGAGTTCTGACACCTCACTAACTTCAACTCAGTTACATGTTTTTCAAATTTACTGAAGGTCGGGAGTTCCGACGTGAGTCAGGAGTTCTGACTATCGGAAGTTCCGACATGAGTCGGGAGTTCCGACGCCTCACAACTTCACTGTAACTTAGTTACCCGTTGGGGCAGTATAAGTCATACCGGACATGTCCGGTATGCATACCAGACGTGTCCGGTATGCATACCAGACGTGTCCGGTATGGCAACGGCTATAAAACGGCTAGTTTTTCAAGGGGGCTATAAATACCCCCAAGCCTCCACCTTTGGAGGCTGCTGATTCTGCTGGCTTACCCACACGTTTTTGAGCCTTGCCAACTCTCCTAAACCCTCTCTTAGTGAGTGTGTGATCCAAATTGTAAAATCAATTTGTGGGTTAAGAGAGAATTTGAAAAAGAGAGCAAGCCACCACTTGAGCACTTGTGCATATTGTCAATCTCGTGATTTGCATTTGTTACTCTTGGACTCTTCGGTCCTAGATGGCTAGGCATCGCCGAAGAGCAACCGAGAGATTGTGGTTGCTTCAAAAGTTTGTAACGGTCGATTCCGCCGCCTCGGAATCATTTAGTGGAAGGAGGAAAAGGAGTTGGAAAAGACTCCGACTAGAGTGACCTTCGTGGTATCCTCTAGGGCTGACCTTCGTTGGGTCGCCCGTAGCCCCCTCAACGGAGAGTAGGACTCAAACGAGTCCGAACTTCGGTAAAACAAATATCGTGTCTCAATTCGCATTTCATTTGATATTTGTGTTGCTCCAGCTCTTGTGCAGGTTCTCTGTGTATATTGATATCTCTAGTAGGTACCTACAGTTTGGTTTGAAGATAGAAATCGAAAGGAGCAAGTTCGGGGCTGTTCTGTAGAAATCGTGCATACCGGACACGTCCGGTATTCATACCGGACACGTCCGGTATTCATACCGGACACGTCCGGTATTAGAGCTCTGTGCAGAAAATATTTATTTTTAGTTCTAACTTTATGTTGCAGGGTTGTAGCTTCTAGATACATTCTTTATACCATGTATACTCTGTGGCTAACTTGTGAGGGGTGGTACTACTCTTTATTTGGAGTTTCCATTTTTGGAAACTCCCTTTACTAATCGTTTCCGCATTTAAAGGTGTTAATTTTCAAGAAACACCTATTCACCCCCCTCTAGGCGGCATCTAGGTCCTTTCAATTGGTATCAGAGCTAGGTTCTCACCTAAAGCTTCACCGCCATGAGAAAAGGATGTCGACGCCTATCGAGTTGGAGCCGGTGCTTCTCCAAAATGATGGTTCAAACTTTCTAACTTGGTCAATACATGTACTCAATGCTTTTAGAAACATTAGTCCTCTTATTGAGCATATTGTAGATGCAAGCATACCTCTTCCTATAGTTGATTGGAGCAACTACAAAAATTTGTCAAAAGAGGAAGAGATATGCGTGCAACTCAATGCTCAAGCTATTAATATCATTTTGAGTACATTGAGTGTAGAGGTTCAAGATGAGGTAATCTTCAATGGACAACCACCTCCGGAGAGTGCTCATCTCATTTGGACTAGACTTTTTGATTTATATGGAAAATCCAAATGTGATGATGCACTTGAGATCGAGTCAATGGAAAGTATGTCCATTGTGTCATCATACAGCGAAGAAGCCTCATAAGACCTCAAGAGCGCCGAGCCGGAGCAAGAAGTGCAAGCAGCGCATGACCAGTTGTCTGCCTGCACATACCGGACGTGTCTGGTATGCCTACCGGACATGTCCGGTATGGCCGAGGCAGCAGACCAGCAAGCTGCTATTTGCAACGATGCTCAAGACCGGTGGCGACCAAGTGATGAGTCAACCTCAGTATCTCATGATACTCATCACTTGTGTCTCATGGCCAAGAAAAGCAAGAAGAAGAATAGCAAGAAAGATCAAGAAAAGGAGAAAGCACAAGTAGATGATCAAGATAAGAGTGATGTTGAAGTTGAAGACAACTACAAACTTGATCATCTCAACCGCAAAGACAAGTTCATCATCATGAAGATAGTTGAAAAGAATGATGAGCTTGAAGAAGAGATCGAGAAGCAAGAGCAATCACTTCAAAAGCAAGAATTGTTTCTCATCTCCAAGATGGAAGAACTAAAGGCTCTAAGTGAAAGGTATGAAAAATTATCAATTGAGCATGCTTTAGTTACTAACTCCTCTTCTAGTGTTTCACAACTAGAGAAGGAAAACTTTGAGCTCAAGGCAAGGTTAGATGAACTATCAAGCAAATATAATGTGCTACAAGCAAATTATGTTCATCTAAAGGGCTCTCATGAGGAAGTAGTAGAATCAAGCTTCATGCTTGAGGTAGCTCATGAGGTTATGATCACCTCGATAAAACTTTCTCAACCTCTTACACATTCACTCACTAGTACACCATCTCAATTAAATATTTCTTGTACTAATGAGTGTGCTCCTCAAGCAAGCCAATCTTCGATTGAGCTAAATCTTATAGAAAACATAGAGCTCAAAGAAGAAGTGCAAAGATTAAAGAAAGATGTGATTCGGTTGAAGGGTAAGGAGAAAGCACAACCTTCTTAAGATAACCGTGATAACATGGTGAAGAAGCTTAAGAAGGGTTCAAACCTTGCTTCCTCCAAAGCCCAACAAAAGAATCACATCTCAAGCAAGGCCAACACAACCAAGAGCAAGAAACATGGAAAAAGGATGTGCTATGGTTGTGGATTGTATGGACATGAGTGGGCCATGTGTCCACACAAAAGTTGGGCCAACAAGGTTGAAGCCGCAAATCAAAAGGCTTCTACCAAGAAATGCCCAATGTACAAAGAGGCAAGAAAGGAAGCCCAAGTTACAACAAGAAGATGCTATGGATGCAATGAGATGGGCTACAAGGTTGATAGATGTCCATACAAGCAAAGCAAGCATAGAGCAAACAAATGCCGCATATGCTATGCTTGTAAAAGAAAGGGGCATCTAAGCTATGAATGCCCAAATGGTAACTCACCTAAGCCGAACACACTTGTTTATAACGATATGCTTAGGAAGACCACAAATGGAGTTAGTACTAGCAAGGTGATGTGTTCACCACAAACTAGTGCTAAAGCCATTTGGGTGCCTAAGCACTTGTTGACTAACTCAAAAGGACCCAACAAGAGTTGGGTACCAAAGTGTGCTTAGGTTAATGATGTAGGTACTTGGTGATGATATGAAGGCTTCGGGGTGGTTGAGCAAGCAATTTGACAAAATTCACTCAATCTATCAACCAATTCTTATCATAATCCCTTATATGGTTGACCCGAAGATAATTCAATGAACATATCATATATTTCATCATCACCATTGGTAACCAGTACCTAAACCTCATAGGATAGCCACTTTATTTGTTTTGTGCTCAATAGGGTCACAAGTAGGTATATTTGTGAAACATTAAATGTGGCTAATTAATTTCACTTGAGATATATCATGTTTGCCATATGATGCTTTTGATCGCTCTCTAGTGGAGTAATTTATTTGTTCATATGCTAGTATACAATAAATAATAAAGCTAAACAAAGAATCACAAGCAGCAAATTAATTGTGTCTGTCCTGCACCTACCGGACGTGTCCGGTATGCCTACAGGACGTGTCCGGTATGGCCAGGGACAGAAAGTAAGTGTTTCTGATCTTTATATTCTGGACGTGTCCGGTATACCTAACGGATGTGTCCGGTATTGCAGCAACCATAACACAATTTGAATTACAACTGAGTCTTTGATCCGTATATTTTCAAATATCCTTAACTTACTCAGAAGCTTGTGATTTATCAAAACTAAGTGGATTGTGAGCATCTCTTGAACTCAATTGTAAATATGGCAATTTTATTAGGTTTATGGTCAAAATGGAAACTTGGCTCTCAATTTCTTAATAGAATAAAAGTGCTTGTTGAAAGTCATTCAAATTACTTGAAGCACTTATTTAGGGGGAGCTAAATTTCTATTTTTGCACCATTGTGGACTAACGAATTTATCTAGCATTCTTTGTAGTTCTTTGGATGAAAATGTATCTAGCATGATTATTTGACAATTGAGGTCAACATAAAGATCATCATGCTATTTATCTTCTTAAGTGGTATTCTTGTGGGCTCAAGGCAAAGGTATGTGTTTACATACATACATTGTAAGTGCATCTAAGGCCCTTTATATGTTAGAATGTGTATTTGTGTGACATAGGAGAGATGTTTTTCAAAACCCCTAACTAGCATGAGTAGGAAGTGTGAATTTGAAAAACTATTTGAATCTTGGTCTTTGTGACCTAGCCTTGTCATGTGTTGATTATAGCTCTCCTTGATTGTTTGATTGGCTAATCACACATGACATGGCTTTCTTAAGTCCACAATCTACTATGTCTCACTCTATCTCTCTCAAGTAAGCAAAATCTTGTATATGCCAAATATTTGGAAAAGAGAATTAATTTTATGGCATTGGATAAGAAAAGTGATGATACTCAGTTTGGATCAAGTTCATATACCTTTTTGGACTAAGAAATAACAGAAAAGGGGATTGGAAGAGAGAAAACTCATTTTGGAATAATTTGGGCCAGCCCGCGTATACCGGACATGCTCGGTATGCTACCGGACGTGTCCGGTATGAGCGGGACTATATAACCGAACGTACCCCTTCGGTCCAGTTCCGAGGCCCAGTCATTCTTTTCATCCTTTTGCCCTGCAGCGCTGCTGCTCTCCCCGCACTCGCCCTCACAATCGGCAGTGCCTCCTCGCCCTCGCTCTTCCTTGCCTCCTCGCTGCGAGCCCTCTGTCCGTTGGCTCTCCCTCATCCTCAGCTGCAGCAACGGGGTGTTGGCTCTCTGCTTAACCCATTGCCGCCCCATTGTCGTCTTTGATCGCGCCAAGCAAGGAGAAGAGGAGAAGGAAGAAGGGGAGAAGGAAGAAGGATTGGAGTACCCATGTAGCAAGGATCAAGGATCTTCACCACGGATTTGTAATCGATTTCAAGTTTCCCATTTTAGGTATCTCAAATCCCGGAACCCTTCTGATCTGTTGGATAGTGTTTTATTTTCGAAACCCTTATGTCAAGTTACTGCATTGGTGGTATAGAAGCTGTGATTAAAGTTTGAATTAAATTGGTGAGGATTGGATCAAATGCCCTCGGTGAGGGTGCTGTTCGACCATACCGGACGTGTCCGGTATTGATACCGGACGCGTCCGGTATTTCTCAGCAGAGCAGGACCTATGCTCCATTTGTTCCGATCCTTTCATTAGTTGTTTCTAGGGCTAAGATCAGTTGTTGTTAATGCTTCGTAAACCTTGTGACCTTGGTTTGGTTAAGGTGATTATAAAGCACTAAATGATTGGTCTTATTCCTATATTTCAACTAAAATAAGATATCTGTTGGACTTGCTTCTAAGACTGATTCTATATGGGATGTTATTTGGATATAGGGCAGCAGCCATGAGTGGACGACAGGAGCCTAGGTCCAAGCACAGGCATGATCTAGCGTTAGAAAAATATAAGAAGGCAAGACAGGAGATGCATCCTGGATTCCAGCCGAGCAGCAGGAGGCCTACCAGAGCTACCTCTAGTGCAGCACCTTAGTATGCAGAGGGGTCAGGGAGCTCTTCTTCTGACACTGACACTAATGAGTTTAGGGTGGAGTCCAGAGAAGAAAGAAAGAGAAAGAGCACTCACAGAGGATCAGATGGTGACAGCTCAGATGAGGAGCAGGAGATTGAGGAGGAGGAGCCAATTCCTCCAGTTTAGCACCAGCCTGGTCAGGGGATGCATTATGGTCTCCTTGAGACACGTTTGCCCAATGTGCCCTCTTATGTTCCTAGAGTTGACTTCAGGGGAAAGGGTATGACTAGGAGAGCTAGAGATGAGCGAAGGGTTGATCCGAGGGGCTTACCTAAGGTTCAGTACGATTACCGCTTCCAGACAGCCTTTCATCTGGACTTCTACTCTAGTGTGATTCTCACCAGGAACCCAGTGATTACCAGGTCTCAGTGGATTGACTGGCAATACATTAGAGAGTTGCAGAAGGCCTCAGTTGATCATGTCATTGCCATCTGCCAGAGCACAGGAGTTTATGAGATCATGGAGTTCCAGCATGACTGGAACACAGAGGTAGTAGCTTAGTTCTATGCTACTCTGTTCGTTGAGGAGGATGAGAGGCGGATGCACTGGATGCTTGAGGGCCAGTGGTATAGTGTTGACTATGATGTTTTTGCCGCCCAGCTTGGCTTCTCAGAGGATGATCTCCAGAGGGACAGGATCCACACCGAGTAGGTGTTACCTCCGGAGCAGCTCGCATATATGTATCCTCCTGGTGGTGAGAGAGGAGCAGTGGGGAAGGTTCTAGGTCTTCACCCTACCTACAGATATCTAGACAGGATGTTCAGGAAGACTATTGACTGCAAGGGTGGAGACAAGGGCAACATTGCTGATTACTCCAGGAACCTACTCCATAGGATGGCACCTGATGCTTGGCCCTTCAGTGTGTTTGACTTTATTTGGTCTGAGATCAGGAGTGTTGGAGAGAGGCCCCTCAAGGGCTATGGTTTTGCTCCTTATATCATGCATATGATTGAGCAGGTGACAGGGCACACATTCGAGTATGATAAGATTCACAAGGCCCTGAAAATTGTTGCAGATCTGCCTAAGACAGGGTTACCTCCAGTAGGACTAGGAGGAGCAGCAGCACCACCAGAGGTAGATGCACCTAGGAGTGGTGCACCAGCAGGAGCTTCACCTTCACCACGTGCTCCTTCACGTTCTACTTCATGCCATGGCAGTCCTCCCTCGCCTATCCGCAGGCTTTTTAGCTCCATATTTGGGATGTGTCGGGACATCCAGACCCGGCAGCAGAAGGAGAGGGAGGTTAGGAGGAAGGATACTTGGACTTTGAAGCAAATTGCTTCTAGACTTGAGCTTGAGCCTCCTAGGTCTCCAGTATCAGATGAGGCAGCTAGTGAGCCTGAGACTGAGGAGCAGCAGCAGGCCAGATATGACAGAGAGTATGCTGAGTTCCTTCAGAGACAGCAGTAGCAAGCACCTAAGCACCCTGACACTCTACCACTTCAGGCTCGTGTGCCTACTCACTCTCAGCCACGTCCCAGCACTACAGACGACTATGCCACAGATTGGTGGAGTGACCTGATAGGTGGTGGCGGCTACTACGGGTCTGGTGGCTATGACCCGTCTGGTGCGGGTGGTTCTCGTCCAGCCAGTGTTGCACGCTCAGATGATGAGGATGCTGGTGATGATGATGATGATGAGTGATCTCAGCTTTCAGTGACAGCTTGTAGCCCCTTTGTCCTTAGTATGTCATTGTTGGACCTTTGTGGTGATAGATGACAAAGGGGGAGAGAGACTGATTAAAGCTTCAGGATAGCTTCATTTGCTTATCTTTGTACCTGAAGACATGTACTATAGGCTGTAGTTTTCGTTCCTTAAGCTTCATTGATGTATCTTGAGTTTGAGACAGTTTGTATCATATGAGAGATTAGATTCACTTATGCTTTATCTATGTATCTCTTGAGACATGATCTTCATTTATATATTAGTGGCTTGTGGACTTGAGAAAAATGTGTAATGAGTGCTATGTGTGAATTACATGTGTTATATTTATTTTCATAAGGACTATGTATGCTAGAATGAAAATATTTGATGTGATACCTTTCTATTTATTCTTGTGTGATATATATTGTCATATGCATCACGGTTTCACTTTGTCACACACACATGCACCCCATGGATGCAATGATTTAGGGGGAGTCTCCTATATGTTTTAGTATGTGCAATTGACATTTGAGGTCATTTTGTGAATTCTAATCATAAGTACATATTAAGGGGGAGCCTCTCATAAATCATTGAACCTAAAAGTTTAAATGTTTATATCCTTGTGTAAGCTTTAATCAAGTTATCATCAATCACCAAAAATGGGGAGATTGAAAGTGCATCTAGCCCTTTAGTGGGTTTTGGATGATTGAATGACAACGTGATTAAAGGACTAACCCATTTGCTAAGTGTGGACAGGTAATAGGTTATCTCACAGGTACTTAATGAAAGCCAAAATGATGTGTTGTTGTATAGACAATCTAATTCAAGCACAAGACAACAATGCAAATGGAATTCATGTGAAGGCTTATTTATTGTGGGATTTCCATGTACTATGTGAAAGCAAGCTCATGATTACTAGTTAATGAGACATGAGGGATTGCATATGGAATGGTCTCATATTTGAAGCTTGCTAAATTGAAATGAAAAAGATAACAATACATATGAATGGATGATTCAACACAAGATGTGACTTGATGGCTTGAGATGGTGAAGATAGCAAGGAAAGGCTTCGAGGTACTAAGCAAGGGTGAAGGGCAAGCGACAGCTTGGTGGCCTAAGAACCTAGCTAGGGTGAAGAAGAAAGTACTTGCATTTAGTTGAGGTACTAATCAAGCTAAGATGGTCATATTGATGTGAAGGATCAAATATATAATGAAGTATTTGATGGAAGTGACTTGATACATTTGGGATTATTCAAATTTGATGAATGGAATCAAGTCACATGCTCAAGATGGCTATGCTCAAGTGAAAAGATCAATATCAACATGTTAGCCCCCTTGATGAAGATTGAAAGAGACGGCATCAATTCAAAATAGATCAACTCAAGTGGTATAAATTCATTTTTCCTTTTATCTTGAGTTTAATAGGTTTGTCGTACTATTAAGAGGGATGTATCATGTTGATAGATAATATTTCATAAGTGCTTAAGCCAACCCATGTGAGTTTTGAGTATTTGAGAGACAAAAGAGCTAACTAATTTCTTGCTGATCTAGCAATACCGGACGTATCCGGTATTTGTCCAGCAGCTGTAAAATTGTTGTTCTCGAGTTGGTTCATCAGAAGTTCCGACATAGGTCAGGAGTTTCGACGGTCGGGAGTCCCAGCAAGGGTCGGGAGTTCCGACGTCTCACACTTTAAACTTACTTGGAAGGATTCACTGTCCTGGTCATACCGGACGTGTCCAGTATGGATGACCAGAAGCCAACGGCTAGTTTTCAACTGCCATGAGGGTCGGGAGTTCCGACGTAAGTCGGGAGTTCCGACGGTCGAGAGTTCCAACATGCGTCGGGAGTTCCGACACCTCACTAACTTCAACTCAGTTACATGTTTTTCAAATTTGCTGAAGGTCGGGAGTTCCGACGCGAGTCGGGAGTTCTGACTATCGGAAGTTCCGGCGTGAGTTGGGAGTTCCGACGCCTCACAACTTTACTGTAACTTAGTTACCGTTGGGGCAGTATAAGTCATACCAGACGTGTCCGGTATGCATACCAGACGTGTCCGGTATGGCAACGGCTATAAAATGGCTAGTTTTTCAAGGGGGCTATAAATACCCCCAAGCCTCCACCTTTGGAGGCTGCTGATTCTGCTGGCTTACCCACACGTTTTTGAGCCTTGCCAACTCTCCTAAACCCTCTCTTAGTGAGTGTGTGATCCAAATTGTAAAATCAATTTGTGGGTTAAGAGAGAATTTGAAAAAGAGAGCAAGCCACCACTTGAGCACTTGTGCATATTGTCAATCTCGTGATTTGCATTTGTTACTCTTGGACTCTTCGGTCCTAGATGGCTAGGCGTCGCCGGAGAGCAACCGAGAGATTGTGGTTGCTTCGGAAGTTTGTAACGGTCGATTCCGCCGCCTCGGAATCATTTAGTGGAAGGAGGAAAAGGAGTTGGAAAAGACTCCGACTAGAGTGACCTTCGTGGTATCCTCTAGGGCTGACCTTCGTTGGGTCGCCCGTAGCCCCCTCAACCGAGAGTAGGACTCAAACGAGTCCGAACTTCGGTAAAACAAATATCGTGTCTCAATTCGCATTTCATTTGATATTTGTGTTGCTCCAGCTCTTGTGCAGGTTCTCTGTGTATATTGATATTTCTAGTAGGTACCTGCAGTTTGGTTTGAAGATAGAAATCGAAAGGAGCAAGTTCGGGGCTATTCTGCAGAAACCGTGCATACCGGACACGTCCGGTATTCATACCGGACACGTCCGGTATTAGAGCTCTGTGCAGAAAATATTTATTTTTAGTTCTAACTTTGTGTTGTAGGGTTGTAGCTTCTAGATACATTCTTTATACCATGTATACTCTATGGCTAACTTGTGAGGGGTGGTACTACTCTTTATTTGGAGTTTCTATTTTTGGAAACTCCCTTTACTAATCGTTTCCGCATTTAAAGGTGTTAATTTTTAAGAAACGCCTATTCACCCCCCTCTAGGCGGCATCCTAGGTCCTTTCAACACCAACTAATAATATTGTGAAACATGTACCACCCAAACATTTAGGTCTAACAAACTAAAAGAGTTAGCACAAAAAGGGGAAGGAAAACTAAGTATCCACCTTGCCTGTTTTCCCCTATCAAAACCAGACGGTTCAAACTATTTGGACCCGAAGAAATGAATCCATTCTTAGACCACACCAAACTTGGCTGTACTTTCCTTTGTGAACCTTTAGAA
This sequence comes from Miscanthus floridulus, assembly GCF_019320115.1. Taxonomy (NCBI): domain Eukaryota; kingdom Viridiplantae; phylum Streptophyta; class Magnoliopsida; order Poales; family Poaceae; genus Miscanthus; species Miscanthus floridulus. Next base: position 85,443,624 of record NC_089598.1, read on the forward strand.
AGCACTTCAGAAGGTAAAAAATCATTACAAAAGCCAATAGCAAAGAGGTAACAATCAGAAGCAAAAGCCCAAAAGCTGCGGCTCAAACAAATATAGAAATAGAGGACAAACTTTCTATTAAAAACTCTGCCCAATCCCACCAGTGGCTACCCCACAAACAAGTGAATCAAACATTCCAAGAAGCCAGCAGCAGCTAGTTACCATAGCTATGCTACAACATATGTCAAAATGGTTGGTACCAAACATACAGTACACAAAAACAATTCCAAAGGTAATCACAAATATGGTATGAGAACAAGATGACAACAAGCACTGTATGGGCAGACCAGCAGATTCCCCACTAGTCATCGGGCTTCTCCCATTGAAAAAGAAGCTCTTGTTGAACCCAATTTGGCGAACTGATACTTTATTACACCAGCCAACTGGTCACAGCCAACCAAGTTGAACTTCTAGGGATAACCTTGCTAATATTAACCGACTGAGGTGATGCATGCCCCTAAGTATAACTTTGGTAATATTGATAACCTTCTTAATACTAACCAACTGAGGTGATGCCCCTAAGTATCAAAATGAACAATTTTTAACAGGCATTCACTTTAAATGCCACAGCCTTGCGAGAGTAAAGAGACTACGACCAAATGCAAAAGTAGCATCTGCAGCCAATAGGCAGATTATAGCATGGGCAAAAATACTATGACATTCCTCAAACAACTTCATATTTAAAACATCATTTCGATTCCTCAAAAATATAACTATACTATCCATAACTGGGCAAACATGAACCAATAGGGGACTGCATTAAAGTCTTGACTGTTGAGTAGCATGTTAAAATGTATTTACAATAATAAGAAAAGTTGCATAAGTGCACCATACTTCCAACTGATAAGTGTCAAACAAAGCATACTGTAGACTTATGACAGCACAAAAGAGTCATAATTATGACTTAGGAAGCATTGCCATAGCTGCCTTATTCTTACTGAATCTAGGGCAAAAGTTGGCATTGTAATAACAGTGGCTAATCAAATCAAGCTTAGTAACTGTTAATCTCCTAAGATATTTTCACAAGGAGACATTCAAGCAATACCACTCATTTTTTAGATGGCATAAACTTCTTGAGCAGAAATGAACCTTAAAACGCAGATTCTGCAGAAAGACTTTAAGCTCTTCAACATTTTCTAGACAGATGACAGATTATGAACTGATATTCTATGAACTAAGCAAATAGTATGACCCAATAATCTAGCCATTCCATTTCTCCAGGTTTCCATAACCCAGAAACTAGTAGTAAGACCATCGCTCACTTGACAAAAAGGATATACTAGCACTCATAAGCATTCTCTTGCCCAAGCTTTAGTAATCAACATGAAAACACAATAAACGGAACTCAGCAACTGTAATAACACTTACATTACGCGCATCGCCGTTCTGTGAATCCCCGTTAATTGATAGCTCCCCCTTCTTCTACTCATGAGATGAGATTTCCTTACCCAGCTTACTCACATCACCATTCTTCCCAATCGCATCGACATCCTCAAACCTCCGGCACTCCCGCCTAGGCCTCTCCTCCTTGGGCGGAGGCGGATCTACGGATGCCCTGACCCGCTTTCCCCCTTTGTGGCTAGGCTCGTCCCCGTCGCCACTGCCCTCGTGGCCCTTCCGCTTCCACGATGACGACCACGGCTCGCGGTCGGTGGAGTTGCAGCGCTCGACGGACTCCCGCGGGTGGCTAGACGAGCGGTCCCGCTTCGACGAGGGTGGCGGGGACTCAGACGGGGAAATGGACCGTCGGTTCCCACGGCGACGATCGTCGTCCCCGCCGTCGCGGTAGCGGTGGCTACAGCTGTCGTCTTTGTCGTGATGGTGACGGTGGCGGCGGTCATCCTCGCTGCCTCCGCCCTCGTCCTTGTCGCGGTAGTGGCGGCGGCGGCGGTCCTCGTCCCCGCCGTCGCGCCGGTGGTGAGCATCGGTGTTGTGGCGACTGCGGCGGTGGTGTCGGTCGTCGTCCCGGTCGCGGGATCGGTGGTGCCCGTCGTCGTCGTGGGTGCGGCGCGAGGAGCGGTCGCGATCCATGGGTGGGGATTGGCAAGGAGAGGGGTTAGGGTTTGAGTCAATTCGCCAACGAGAGAGGGAGGGCTGAGAGGAGAAAGAGACGAAGGATCTACGGTCGGCGTCGCGTGCGGGTTCCGAGTATTTATTTGTCGGAGCATTTGTAGGCGCGGCTGGTGAGTGAGCCGTTCCTACAAATTTGATTTATTTGTAGGGGCGGCTCGTATCACCAGCCGCCCCTGCTATTCCATTTGTAGGGGCGGCTGGTCTCTGGGCTCCCGAACACGCCATTTGTAGGGGGCGGCGGAAGGGCAGCATCGGCCGTCAGGCGGGCGCAGCGAGTGCGACCAGGCGGAGGAAGCGGCGCGGGCGCGCGCAGCTTAGCCTGACATGGGTGCGCAGCCAGGCATGCGGCTCTGCTTGGCGCGGGTGCGCGCAGCCAGGCACGCGGCTCTGCTTGGCGCGGGCGCGCGTGGCTTGGCCGACGTCGCGAGCGCGCGTCTCGTGAAAGCAGCCTACCATCGAGCCGAAGACCCACCTCTCTCTCTCAACTCTAGCGGATGGCTGGGTGCGGCGACGGCGGAAGGCCAACAGCGGGCCCATCGGGCGGTGTGCGGCGAGTGGGCGTGTGTGGCCAGGCAATGGAGCCGGAGACTGACAGGTCCAGAGCTATGATTTGGTGTTGCCTAGGTACCAAATCATAGCTCTAGACCTGTCAGTCTCCGCTCCATTACCTGGCCGCACACGCCCACTCGCCGCACACCGCCCGACGGGCCCGCTATTGGCCTTCCGCCGCCGCCGCACCCAGCCATCCGCTAGAGTTGAGAGAGAGAGGCGGGTCTTCGGCTCAACGGTCGGCTGCTTTCATGAGACGCGCGCTCGCGATGCCGGCCAAGCCGCGCGCGCCCGCGCCAAGCAGAGCCGCGTGCCTGGCTGCGCGCCCACGTCAGGCTAAGCTGCGCGTGCCCGCGCCGCTTCCTCCGCCTGGCCGCACGCGCCCGCTCGCCGCGCCCGCCCGACGGCCCGACCGCCGCCGCACCCAGCCGCCCGCGGCCTGCTAGCGTTGAGAGGAACGACCCTGAGAGAGACGACCGAGAGATAAGAGGTAAGTTTGTCTTTTCACAGGGCTTTTGTTAATTTTTAATTGCTTTGATCCGAATGTAGATAACTAAATTAAGAATTGAAGTAAACGGAGCCTTCGTTTTAAAAAAGTAGAGGTAAAAACACAAAGTGAAAAAAAGTGAGGGTAAAATCACAATTGGGGTTTAAAATAGAGACAAAAACGCAATATTCGGAAGGGCAAACTTGTCATCTTTCAACTTTTTTAACACCGTTACCTGCTGTTCACGGAGTAGGGATAAACTGAACCTTCGTTTTGAAAAAGCAGGGGTAAAAACACAAAGTGAAAGAAAATAAGGGTAAAATCACAATTGGGATTCAAAATAGAGGCAAGAACGCAATAGCCCCCTCTGTCATTGTCATCTTGTCAGGATCACATGAACATTTAACACCCGAACCCCTCGCACCCCACATTATCCAATCCAATTACTATGACTGAGCCTCCACATAAGAGGCAGGTCAGGAGCTGAACATACTTTAGTAACATGACGCAGAATTGATCACCCACATACACCAGCATACCACCTTATTATCCCCACGTACACCGTAGCACCTGGTATACCACCTTATTATCACCCCGTACATCGGCAATACCACCTTATTATATCTTGCCGCCAAAATTGAGTCCCTATGAAAATAGGCAAACAGCACAGGCACTGGGTGCCTTCTCTATACCACACGAATGTAAAGACGAAATGATGTCAGGCGTTTCTGCTATTGGAAGATGCTGCTGACGGAGCCATCGCGATGAACATGCCAAATTGTTTCCGCTACAAGGTTCGCCATTGAAAGCACCGTCAGCTGAGGGAAGCATTTGTCTTCTGGCAACAGGATGGAGTTTGTCACAATAACTTCCTCAAAGACGCCTCCAGAAAGCCTTTCAATTGCGGGAGGGCTGCAAAGTCGACCATGTTAATATAAAAATCTTCTAAAGGAAATAAGCATGTTAGAATATAAAGACAACAACTGTTCAAACCAAATAAAGAATCCGGCTACTTTCTGAAATAAAGTGCAGGTCACCAAGCATACTGAGCATCAAACAAGCAAATTTATTAGAAGTAGTCAAATTTAGACGAGTGACGCAGACAAGATTTCCTCAGGCACCTTCCTACAACAAAATACCATGAGCTGTGTTCAGAGGCCTCGTATTCCTGATTGTGATGTTGCAAATTGACACCATTTTCAAGTCTGATCAAAGTAAACCTTGATTAACGAGTGACCCATGGCAAACAATGCAATTTATATTCACCTATATGAAATTTTTCCTTAACAAAAATGGCATCCACCACAAATCAATTTCACACTCAACCGTGCATGAGTTAATTTGTACTCTAATACATGTACAACAGGAAGGTGCCATGCAAAACTAATTTAAGGTTACTTCTATAATTGGAGTTGAGCAGTCCAAATTATAGGTGATAGTATTCCCTCCATTCTCAAATGCATGATGATTATGGATGCATGATGATAGCGGATGTGTGTGCAAACTTTAGAACTTTGAATATACATGAAAGTAAATTAAAAACATCACATGAAAATGCTAGTAAAAAAAGGGGTACAAAACATACTGCATACAATTCTAGCAATCATATCGTTAAGATTAGCTGCTAATGCTAGCGATATGGGTGCCCCCAAGATTAGCAAAGTTAATATGACCTACAGATGTTAACTACTAACTACTGCCGCTGCTGTACTTTTTTGTACAGTGCTATGATTACGGATGCATGATGATTACGGATGTGTGTGCAAACTTTAGAACTTTGACCACTAATATACATGAAAGTATTTTATAAAGCATCACATGAAAATGCTAGTAAAAAAGGGGTAGAAAACATACTGCATACGATTATAGCAATCAAATCATTAAGATTAGCTGCTAATGCTAGTGATATGGGTGCCCACAAGATTAGCAAAGTTAATATGACCTACAAATGTTAACTACTAACTACTGCCGCTGCTGTACTTTTTTGTACGGTGTTATGAATGTACTTGCAGAGAAATATTAGAAAGTGCCAAGCGATGAAGCCGCAACATATAGGATCTCTGCCATAAAATACCAAAAACAGAAGTATATCCAATAAAGCCAACTAGAAAACCTGAAAACAGCATGTGTACAACAAGCATATACAGCTTCTGCTCCCTCCTGCTTTAACAGAGCCGCTGCACTAGTGATTGTCCCTGGATTTGATCAAAATGTTAAAAATATGTGACTATTGGATGGAATAAACTGACTAATACATGCAGGCATGCAACCATAAAGCTAAAAATCAGATTGCAAACCTGCTGTGTCAATCATGTCATCAATCAAGATAGCCACTTTTCCTTTCACATCACCAATTAAGTTCATGACCTGAAGGAAAACGGTGCTGAGAAGTAGGAAACTCAAAATGATATAAGCCTCTGTAATTTTGCAAGCTATAATTGAATTTTATTGCACAGATCAACACAAGTCGAAACATGGATGACCCACATAGATAGCTTAACAAAACATCAGGTGATAAAAATACTTGCATACAATTGTAGTACTAATGAAATTATACAGCTATAAAGAATATAGTGAATCATTGTATTGAGAAGTTTCAAACTCAAAGAACTTAAAAAGAAAAGAAAAAGAAAAAAAGACAGATTTTATAGTCTGCTGACCAGGAAAACTCCTATCCCGTTTCTAGAACCTTGATAAAAGGGTGGGGCTGTGAAATAATGATTGGTTCAATCCAAAGGTCTAACCTCTGACATGTTGTGACCCTGTCTTCTTTTATCAACAATAGCTAAACGGGCATTCAATAATTTCTTAGCAAATGCACGTGCTCTAACAACACCACCCACATCAGGAGAAACAACCACAAGATCTTCGGATATTGTCTTGCTGGCCAGGTAATCCAGAATCACAGGCTACAGATACCAAGGATGACACGAATTAGTAATCAGCTAGAAATTTCAGATGAGGATTTCAATGAGATGCAACATTCAAATCAAACGATGTAAAGAAAGAACTCTCACTACCTGCCCATATATATGATCCACAGGAATATCAAAGTACCCCAACGCTTGCGTAGAATGAATATCACATACAATGACACGGTCACTACCAGCTTCAGTAAATAAATTTGCAGCAAGTTTGGCAGTAATGGGCTCACGCCCTTGTGCCTGCGTTACCAAAGACATTGTGCAGTTAAACAAAAGAAACAAAAGAAAAGCTAGATGTTCAGATATTAAAGCAAATGGAGCAGTATTTTTTTCTTTAATTTAAGTTGGGCAGCTGTGATCCTTCTTAATACTCCCTCCATTCCAAATTATAAGACATTTTGGCTTTTCTAGATAAATAGACATAGTGTATCTAAGTGCATAGCAAAAGCTATGTATCTAGAAAAGCCAAAAAAGTCTTATAATTTGGAATGGAGGGAGTACCTGGAAACCCATAGTGGTACCAGTATTTAAAGTAATACAAATAGAGGAATAGAAATCATTCATAATAGATGGATTTTATCAAAGTTAAGGCAGCAGCAGGGAATGCTTGATTTTTGGATCCACAATAAAGCTGAGGTACAAGACAAAATGCCAACTTTATTGCATGAAAATCAGCATCGGAAGATTTTTTGGATCCATAGTAAAGTTGGTCACCAAACAAGTGGCAAACTTTATCACAAATCCTCATCAGCAGTGTACACTGCCCTTACAGCTATCCTTGACAAGGAGCTCAATTGTTGAAGGTTACTTTGATGGTGTTGCTTTTATTTGCATTTTGGCAGGAAACACATTGAAAGCAGAAGCAATGCGCTTCAAAATAATCTGATTTTTAAATATTTTACGTTAAATTCTGAATCTGAACTTACTATGTTATAAACTAAATCACTGTATCATTTAGCTAATACCTTTCTGTCTGCTCTAGCATAACCAAAGTATGGAATAACAACGGTAATAGACCGTGCTGAAGCCCGCCGGCATGCATCAATCATGATGAAGAGCTCCATGAGGTTTTCGTTGACAGGAGAGCATGTGGGCTGGATCAAGAACACATCACATCCTCTCACGCTCTCTTGCAGTTGCACATAAATTTCTCCATCAGCAAAGCGCTTGATCAGGATCTTGCCGAGGTCTACACCCAGGTAAGCAGCAATTTCCTAGAAAGTAAATGCAGAGAAGGACATTACAATTTTCAGTAGTGTTTTTAGAAGCAATGTCGCTGCAAACCATAGTGAATCAAACATCAAAATCTAGAAACCATACAAATGAAAAGGTGCAAGCCCCTTAAAGCTACTATTTTAATAGTACTGGCACAAAAGTCAGTATTCACCGTGGCTGGAAGATATAAAATGCATAAAATAAACAATTTGCACGTTTAAAAAAAGACTCGAATTTCAACTGCAGAGACATCCCTTTCATGTAAAGCACCAAATCCAACTGCAATTATGCGCGTAACTGTATAAGTAGAATTATCATGCACAATGCCATTGACGACTTAAAACCAGTGAAGAACAAGAAATAAAGCACTATAGTCCCCAGGTTGCATAAAAATGAAAAAAAAAAGTTTTTCCTTTCCTGTAATAACTGACGGAACCAAGCGGCCTAACATGGACGAACAGAGTCAGAGACCCCACCTGAGCGAGCGGGCGGTTGGCCGTGCCGGAGAAGATCTTCATCCTGGAGTCCCGCAGCTCCCTTGGCAGTGCAGCAAGCCTGGCCTCCGGCGCCGGCGCCTTTGGCGTCCACGCGGCGACCCGGGGCTCGGCCCCGCCCATCCGCTTCCCTTCCTGCGCCACACGCAGCTGCTCGCTCCCGAGCACGCATCTCTGCGCACACCAAAAGAAGACCAACCGCAAGACCTCAACACTTCATAGGCATCACACATCAATCAGAAAGCCCCCACAACGAGACGAACGCTCACCGGCGAGCGGAAGCGCGAGGCGGCGGCGCGGAACGACGAGGAGGCGGCGGCGCTGTGACTGCGGCGCGGGGAGACGAAGGAGGACCCGGTCCCCGCGGTGGCCGCCATGGGATGCGGGTGGCGCGCGCGGCTAGGTCTTTGGGAGGGGGAGTGCGGTAGGGTGCGCGCGTGGATGGGAGAGGCGTCCCCGGGTTGCCTCTCGAGGGTGGCGGCGGCGGCGGTGCCGTAGTGGTGAGTGGTGACCGCGTCGCCGACGTTGCGGTATTAAATATAGACTGATTATAAAATTAATTACACAACTTGTGACAAATTTATGAGATGAATTTTTTAAGCTTAATTAGTCCATAATTTGACAACGTTATGCTACAGTAAACATGTGCTAATGCTAGATTAATTAGGCTTAAAAAATCGTCTCGTAAATTAGCCTCTGTCTATGTAATTGATTTTGTAATTAATCTATATTTAATGCTCTTTATTATCTAAACATTCAATGTGACATGAATTTTAGGAGCGACTAAAGAACCATACACCCCTTAAGGATGGTCGGATGAATTCCTTTTCTGCGGTTTAAAATTGAGCCTTGTTTAGTTTCTCCTAAAAATTTACACCATATTTCATTAAATGACACATGCATGAAGTATTAAATATAGACTAAAAATAACTAATTGTACAAATTACGACTACTTTACGAGACAAATCTTTTAAACTTAATTAGTACATGATTTAACAATAAAATACTACAGTAACAGTTTACTGACAGATTCTATAATTTATTTTTTTATTAGTATCCAAATATTACCTAAACTTTAGACAACTGAACAAGTTCTGAGGTTTGGTGCGTAGGGCATTCATGGTCGTGCTTTTTGATGATGTGAATCCCGCTATTTTGAGCATTTCGGTTGGGAAATCTTGCAACTTTGCAGTCGCAACCAATCATTTCGTGTCAATTCGTGGAAGCCTGTAGGGAGCGCTAAATTTGTGGGCTTCTTTGATATATAGGGATTTATCTACAAATTTCGTTACAAAATGGCACCATTTTGTGCAAGAATGAACAATACATTATAGGTTCTACGGTTAGGGCCTTAGGGCAACTCCATCGTATTGAAAAAAAACCCTATAATCTGTCATATAGGAGGATGAGGTTAAAAAATACTCGAGCACGTACTCTTTCCCTACTCAATCCCTAAAATAGAGGGCATTTTTTCTCAATCCCTTTTCCTCTCCTTCTAGCACTAGCATCTCGGGCCCACACTGGCCATCTCTCGCCATCATCGCGTGGGCGAGCGCATGAGGCACACCGCCACCGCGAGCGAGCATGCGGGCCACATAGCCGCTGCTGCGCTGGGTGAGCATGTCGTGAATGAGAGATTGAGAGGAGACCATGATAGAAGAAGATGTTTTTTAGCCATTGACAGGTGGGTCCCACCCAAATTAAAAAAAAGCGATGGGTTTTCTCGCTCTGCAGCAACAATAGTAGTCCCTAAAAGTACAATTTCAATTTTTCTCAGTTCTTTATAAATGATTTTAAGGGGAAGAGAATCTGGTGGAGTTTCTCTTACGTACTCCCTCTATCCTGTAATATTGCGCATACAAGTATTCAAAAAAATGTACCTAGATATATATAAAGGATTATAGGGAAGCTCTTGATCAAAGACATTGTGAAACCGGTTGGCATGCAAGATCTTAAATAACATGACAAGTTATCGCTCAATCCAACACCAGAATATGTCCGATATTTGAGGCTTGAGCCCTCTTGATGCACAAATTGGACTTTTTTTTACAACAAAATTGGACTTTATTTTTTATAGGATCCAAGGGGTATGTATGGAGTAGAATCAAGGTCTATTTGGTTTGCTCTTGGCCGAAGCTGCTCAGGCACCATATCTATACGTCTGGTTTCAGACGCCTATGGCTAACGTCGTTGTCTTCTGCCTATAGCATTGGAGCTCCCTAGAAAAACGCTTAATATAAACAAACACGTCCTAAAGGCGAAGCTTGTCTTCTTAACGATCGTAGTGGACCTTGGACGGAAGCAGGACCCCTCGTGCTGCACTGCACCAATAAAGGTCAGTCTGTGTTGCCATGGTTTGTTTTCAGCGGGTTAAAAACTTCAAATGGGATCCTCGAAACTGAGGCACCGTTGAGGAGGTAACATTTGTGTTTTCCGTATGAACCAGGGGGCAAAGTGGCAAAGCGCACTGAGCGCCATGGGGCCACCTGCCAACGTCTGCGCTCCACCGCGTCCACCGTCGGGACCGTCCTTGTCGTACGCAGAGCAACTTGCGGCGTGGGCCCCAGCTGCCAGCTGGTGTGGAGCCCACGTGTCGTCCGCGGCGGCTGCGTCCGCACGAAACGACTTTCGGGCGTTTCCTTCCCCTTCGGGTTGGGCAGGGTAGGCACAGCCGCACAGGTCTTTGGCACGCCACGCCATGCCACCAGGCTTTTTTTCCAGACGGAGAGCCAGACATGGCATTAAAAGTGAGCAAATGTTAAAAACTAGTCTAAAATTTTTTTCTTCCAAAAAGACCTTAAACTAGGCTAAACTCTCTTGGGACGGGCGCTGAACGTCACATACCTCCTGTCGCTCGCATGCATGGTTGTGCATGGATAATTAAATAAGAATAAATCAATCATTGTAGATTAGAGGATTAAAGTTTAGTCCGTACAGTCCAATAAAACTAAAATTTAGAGACTAAACTTGAGTTGTTGGACCAGTGATCGAAGCACCACCTCAGTTTACCCGTCGCACGCGCGGGCAAGGCGAGCGAGACTTGTGAGATCCGAGAACGGGGGAGTCCAGGTCCAGTCCAAGCCAAAGCCAAGGACGAAACGGCAACGGGCCAACGGCCACCTACAACTATTTGACTCTGTTCTTTTGACTTTTACCGTTTTTTGCTGCGTCATTACAGAACTACAACCAGCAGAGCAAGGATGACGAATTGACGATGGACTCCTACGCAGAACAACGGCCCAAGAGCATCACGTGTGCCAACATCTGGTTACTTGGTTCGGCCAGTATTAATGTAGGGTTCATAAGAGTTTTATAGATATTAAATATGATGATATGACAACGTATATTAATAAAAAGAGGGATGATAAAAATTTCATAGAAGTGAAGAGAGTTTTTTTTGCACGGTTTTCAAAATATGGGTGCATTAGAAACTGAAACATGAAAGATGAAACCACCGATAGAGATTCAGACTCTCGTAGATAAGTTTTGAATTCGAATTCTCTCAGGAAGTATTTTAGGAGATGGGTTGGATTAAATTTATGAAACTATTTAGCTAGTAGGCTAGATTCTATTATTCACGAGAAAAATTTTATCTTTTCTTAAAAAAAATATATTACCAAAAATATGTTTGAAAAAATCCAAACTTTTCAGGCAAATGGCAACTTAAATAAAATTCAATTCAACTCATTGCATTAAAAAGAGATTGTAACTAAAAAGGTAAAATTAATACATATACAATAGGTAAAAGAAATGAAGCAAAGTCGCTACGAAACCATCCTTCGGCTAACTCAGGAGCGAAGACAAAGAACGTGAAACGTTTCTTGGCTTTCATAGCCTTCGTGTTGTGTCTCATGATTATCGGAGAATCAAAATCGATCCACATAACCAAACGGCCCTAATACGTACTATACTGTCAAACCTTAATTTTAGGGAAACTAGTTCCTTTCTAACCTTCTGAAAATAAGACATCAGCTTGTGTTTCTTCATTTAACTCGCATGCATCAAAATCAAAACAAGACAGAAGCATGGCAGCTATCAGGCCAACGATCTCATGATACCAGCTCACGGTGTTTTTTAAAATATAAACCATAGAAAGCGAAAAGCCAATCATAAAAATAAACCATCACTCACAAACAGTACTTGTTTGGCCTAGACAAGTAGACAACGATCTCGGATGTCTCGTTTCAGAAGCTTGGGACTAGTTCGAGCTGCATGTCTGCATGGTCGGCTGATGTAAACGGGGTGTTCTTCCATGTTCTATTAGGGGAGGTAACTCTCGGTTTGGTGCAAAATTTGACACACGCGCACAATCTAGAGTTTTCGATTAACAATCACTGCCGCAAACTTGAAATTCCTCGACGGTTTTGAATTTTTTTTTTACGCTTATTGCATAAACCGTTAGGGAAAATACATTATTTTGACGGTTTCCGAGAAACACACAGGGAAATTAACTAACCGTCAAGAAAATTTCTAATTAACCTGTGAGTACACATAACCGTTAGGGAAATTCTTAATTCCCTGACGGTTCCGTATTTGTTTTGACGGTTATTGCATAAACCGTCAGGTAGTAAACATTACCTCGACGGTTTTTGGAAAACACACAAGAAAATACTGGAAAATCAAGAACATGAACAAAGGTTTTTCTCCTTTTGATCTGTGGTGAAATTTTATAACTAGTCTTTCTCCCTCATGCTAACTCCAAATGAAATGTTTCTTTTTCCTAGTTCTTTCTAAAATCATGATCTACCAATTAACAACATTTGTTCGGATATCAATTATTGTTTCTTGGTTTTTTTATATATGTTTGTTTTCCATTCATGTATATAGAGAAATCACCTTGTGAAACAACCTTTACAAAATGTCTTTCATACTCCAAACTTTTTTGACCATAAAATAGGCTATATGTTTCACTCTAGGCCATATCTAGAAATGGATGAATAAAATCATTTGTTTGCTACAGATAATTCATCCTTCTATCTCCAAATTAACATAAAATAATTGTAATAATTAGAAACTTTGACAGAAAATTCTACAAACTTGCATGACAATATGTTTTTTGGTGTATAATGTTCCAATAAAAAATTCATAATGTTTTCAAAAAGACATGCCATACATTACTCACAAATGTCTCTCACATAGTTATAAACTATGTGAAAGATCTGTCCATTTATGAATAACGTATAGTACCACTTTGTTAAAATGATTTAAAAATTTTATGGCAAGCATGCAGACCTAAATTATGGCCCCACACAAAAATCGTAGATTTTCCTGATCAATTTTGGTCATTATTACATTTATTTTGTGTTAAAGTAGAGAAAAGATGTTGAATTCCCCCTCAAAATAATATAATTTTCCATCCACCTCTACCAAAATCTAATTACTTCATACTGTCACGCAGAAATTAATTTAAACTATAGAAAATAACAAACCATCTTCGAAAAATCTGAAACTTAGTGTGTCCTTAACCTGTGGCACGCTCAAGGCTCCTTTGGATGCCCCAATACCGTCGGTATCCCCGCCTCATCCACGGGTAGCGCGAGGCCCATGGGAGCAGCACCCCCTCTATTCCACGTTGCCGTTTGGATACCCCTTGCGCTAAGAAAGACCCGTGCCTTGTCAGCCCATTCCCCGTCGATCCACGGGGGAATAAAAAATCATCTCCCGAGTGGTGTTTCTGTCTCCCATCGCCTCTCCGTCTCGCTCGCTCGTTTCGTCGACTGCCTCTGACTCGCAAAGGATGGAGAGGCATGGTGGCTAGGGTTTGAGCGCCGCCACTTCCAGTCTCGTGCGCCACTTGTCCCCATCTCCATCCGACCCTAACTCCCTTTGTACTAGTAGCGATGCGCACTCCATCCTCCCGGAAGAAACGTCGGCTCCCCTCCGCTCACCGCCCCGATTCCCTTCGTACCAGCAGCGCCGCTTCTCCATCCGCCGGGAAGCAACACCGCGCACTCCATCCGCTTGGAAGAAACGCGGCTCCCCTCCCCTCGCCATCCTCCGACCCTATCCGAGGTACAAGCACAATCCTTGTACTGCGTATTCTTGTTTGTGAGCTACTGAGATCTATTTTCTCCATTCAAATTAAAGGGCCTGGTAGTGTTTTCTTTGCTTGTCTGATGTTCTTAGCCCTAGCGTGTACTTGTGAGTTTGGATCTGGCAAGAGCCCCCTAAACCCCTACAGTTTCTATTGATTTTTTTAGTTTGAATAAATTTTGAAGAAATCTGTACCACTGCTCCCCACCCCACTAGGTGTGAGGAACACAATCCAATAATTATCTGAAAGTTTGAAGCAGAGGCTTACTACGATTTGTTTAAGGGTGTGTTTAGTTGGGGAGGCGAAAATTTTTGGGTGTCACATCGGATGTGTTGGAAGGATGTCAGGAGGGGTTTTTGGATACTAATAAAAAAACAAATTACAGAACCCATCAGGAAACTGCGAGACGAATCTAATGATACTAATTAATCGGTCATTAGCACATGTGGGTTACTGTAGCACTTAAGGCTTTTCATGGACTAATTAGGCTTAAAAAGATTCGTCTCGCGATTTTTTGCCGAGAACTATGCAATTAGTTTTTTTTTCCGTCTACATTTAGTACTCCATGCATGTGTCCAAACATGCTCTTTTACTGTATGAGGCAAAAAAATTTGGAAACTAAACACGCCCTAACATGAAGATCTAATAAATGTATGAAGCCTTCCTCTGTTACCTACTTGCCTGCTTTACATTGTTACCTCTCTTCGATTACTAGTTTTAGGTGATTCCATGTGTTGGAAAGTTTAATGCTCTTGTGTAAGTTTTTTATGCCATCTGATAATCAGAGTGTTGGTTATTGATATAATTAAGTACTAAGAGGGGAAAAATAAGTCTCAATCATTCCAGAAATAATTGTTGAAATAGCTCAACAAGGAAATGCTACTTCTAATTCATATTTTCTCTAATGCGTGAATGATTCTTGTTATTTAAATGGATAATAAGTATCATCTTTTGCTCTGAGGTAAGCGACGAAGGTCGGTTGATGACTATACTGTATATTGCTACTAATACACTAATGTTTATGGTTGTACAGGCAAAAGGTTCAATACATATTCAACATCTTCTCCAGCAACAAGACCCAAAAGAGAATCCTTTATGTAAATGGGTTTCCAAGAGAGAGGATGTCCATATTTAGGTTGTATCTCTTAAGCAACCCAAAATAGATCTTCTATATAGGTACTCTGTTAAAGACTAATTTTAAATATCTTATTATTCATTTTAGATTTGGATCCCTATAGGTTCCTTGTCGGACACGGTCTAACACCATCGTGCGCACGCGCACAGGTACAGGCGCGGGCGGGAATCGACAGGGCCACACGACGAAGCGAGGCTAGTCCGCGAAGGCAGACCGCGTCCATGAACCAACCTCTTCCTGACAGCCTAGCCCATAGGCCAACCAAGAGCCTTGTCTACCTAGACCACGCCTACCTTGCCATCGCGGCTCACGCAATTCTCTCCGGGAACTCTCCCACCTTTTCGAATGAACCGGTCCTTCCCCTACGCGAAAACCACCCACCAAATACCGCAGCAACCCCACTGACACTGGGCCCATACTGGCGACCGCGCTTCTGGGACCCACAATTCAGGCAGACTGTTAAAGCTGCGGGGTAAATTCCAGGACGCTTTCGTGGGGTGGAGGCGTGGAGCGGTGGTTCAAATACCCCCGAGGCCCCTTGTGCCCTCGCTGCCTCCGCCGTTCCCCGTCCTCCTCTTCCTTCCGCTGCACACCACACCGCCTCCAAATTCTCCAAAACCACCACCATCACAACAAGCTTCCCTCTCGCCCTCGTTCGGGAGCCTAGGGTTTGGGAAGTCGAAGGCCTCGGTGCTTCGCCTTGCCAGCGCAATGGCGGACACGGGAGCGAGGGAGCCGGAGCCGGTGACGCCGCCGCCGGCGCAGCAGCAGGAGCAGCAGGCGGAGGAGACCCAGGCGGTGGACGATCGGCGGCTGTTGCGCTCGCAGTACCTCGCCGTGAAGGGCCTAATCAGCGGTACGGCCGTGTTGCTGTGCGAAACTCGCACTGATTCAGTGATTCTAAATTTCCGATCGCTGTTTCGGCTGTTGGCTGGGTTTGATTTTGGGGATGTGTTGTGCGGCTGTGTTTGTGTGCAGATGAGAAGGATGAAATGGCGAGCGTGGACTCTGATAAGTTCTGCTCCATCATCAACAAGGTGGAGAGCCTGCACCAGCATGGTAAGTGCGATTGCTTTTGCTGGCTTGTGGAAACGGATTTTCATGATTTGGGTGGTGACCTTAACGCTTATACTGGCAACCATCGTGTTGGCGAATTTAACTATTATTTTTAAGTGAGCTGCACCGTTTGAGTGAAGTCTTCCTCCAACAGGATGAGACTTAGTGTGCTTTACACTTATGCAAATGCAATGTAGTCTAATTTCTGTTTAGTGATTTTGTTTGAGTGCTCCATCATCTGTCAATGAGTTACAGATATGGTCATGCTATCACCACGTTTCTAAGAAACATGCAAATGAATTTTGCAAAATTCTGTGTAATAAGTAGGTAACTCGTGAACTTAGTTTTAATGTTGCTTGTCAATTGCACCCTCTCTTATTTGGAATTAATTTCAGTGGGATAACTCAGGGAACTTTTCAGTAACTAATAAGGGTGATATTACATCCATTTTAGGAAAAATGTTATTGAAATTTGAACATATTGGATAACATACATGAAGTTCCTTCATGGCCAAACGTTCAACTATACTATAATCATATCCACTGCATTTATTTCTCAAAGATTTGAAACAAAGGCTTTAGTACCGTACTGTATTTTTACTGGTTTTGAATTTTAGATATCATACAGTACTTGCTGATCACTGATGCTGCTAGCAGAAATCTGACTAAAAAACTAAGTGTGCGCTGTCTTTCTGCTGCAGTTCAGAGGCCCAGGGAGCAAATAGCTGACGCAGAAACCCTGCTGGACCTTACCGCTAGTTTGGTAGCATCAGTAAGGTCCCAATCAGTTCTGGGAATCACACCTTCTGATTTTATTGCTGCGCTGCTGAAGAAATTTGGAAAGAAAGGAGGTCCCAATGATGAGAATGTTTCGTTGGACTGGGCCCGTCTTGGGCTTGCTACCTCGCATGTTTTCATGAAGGCATCTGGATGTGCCACCATGTAATGGATCCACTGTTTTTTTTCTGAAGTTAGCTTTGGTTGTTTTAATTTCAAGGATTTGAAAATTGCATGGTTTGTTTTGACAGGGTTGGTCCCATGAAGACAGAAGTGAAGCCACGAAGAGTTTGTATTAGGAAAAAGAGGACTGCAAGGCCACATGGAAGCGCTTGCCCTGAACAGGTACCCTTTCATGTATGATTAGTGTAATGGAAGATATGCTGATGTGGTAGTCATTGTTTTTTGTTCATAGTAGATTGGGTACATATTGGATCACATTTAGTCAAACTGATAGGTCTGTTTATTTGCTGCACTATATATTTCCTGTGGATACATGTGAATTGATCAATTGTACACTTGAACCTAATTTCTCCTTCTAACTTTGCATTTTTCCCTTCTTTTTTTATTTGTTCTCCATTTTACTCACTGAATGATCTAATGAATTCTAGAGCTTAACCCAATTTCTTCTCTTTTTTGTGTTTGTATTCTATCATTCCAGGTTTACTATTCATTAAGTAAGTATATAATTTTAGATTTGTTAGTTTCTATTTCAAACAAACAAAATCTTTATAATGCTTACACAGTAAGAAGAGTTGATTATGTTGGAACCACAAGTACATTTCCTATCATTAATGACTGTTAGCGATCATTTTGTGGTGGATGTATTAAGGTGGAGACCATAATCTATTCTTGGACGTAGCTGCCTGTAACATTTATATTTTCCCAACTCATATAGACACAGATCATTTATCTTTCAATTTCTGATAACATGCCAATTTGACACTGCCTTATTCTGCAGCTTGCTGATCCATCTGAGAAAACAAAGTCTGATACTGACAAGAATATGTCTGCTATATTTGATCTTCTGAGGAGGAAGAAAAATGCAAGGCTGGAACACCTTATTTTAAACAGGACATCATTTGCCCAAACAGTGGAGAACATATTTGCCTTGTCATTCCTTGTGAAAGATGGAAGAGTTCAAATCAAAGTGAATGATGAGGGACATCATTTTGTCTGTAAGACTTGCATAGTTGCTTATATGCTACAATATCATGGTTATTCACTTGTTCTGTACTTATAGACTCCAGTGTGCCTGATTTAACTCTATTGATTGCAACAGATCCAAGGAATGCACCTGCAGCTAGTGCTGTTGCCTCAGGAGATGTGGTCTATAGCCACTTTGTCTTCCGATTTGATTTCAAAGACTGGAAGGTATTGTTTCAGTATCTTTCAAAGAAACAATTTGTCATGGTCTAGCAGATGTCATGGGCAGTCGGCTGACACAATTGAATTATCATCACGGAATAAAATTCTGCACACTCATCTTAGATAGTTGATTTCATCATTTATTGTGGCCATTTTTCTTTTTTTCATAAAATATTCCACTAGTACAGGTTGCAAAACTGTATCAAGTTTACATCAAACTTTTAAATTTGTTTGGTCATTATCTTTGTATAGAGAAGTAATTTTGGTTATTTTTCTGCAGAAAGCATTGTATGCCTGATTAGTGGCTACTGTATAACTTGTCGTGTTATTCTTTTGTTCAAAGAAAAACTTGCATTGTAATCTGATGTGATCTGTCTTTCCTTCCTTTCCAGCTCATGAAAGGGGTCGTTCCAGAGGGGGAAGAACTTATGCCACACAGGTCCTCTGAGACCATAACCAACACTGGAGGAAATCATACTGAGGCTGAGGTGCCCTTGGCCACAACAAGCACAACGATCAGGAAACTCTGCAGGAACCGGGGCCTGGTCTCGCAAGATGAGATGATTGCGACAGGCGCACAAGGAGTCATGGAAAATGAGATGCTAGCCATGGGTGCTAACGAAGCCATGGAAGATGAGATGGTAGCTGCCATGGGTGCGACGGAAGCTGTGGGAGACAAGATGGTGGCAACAGGAGCAGAGGAAGTCATGGGAGACAAGATGGTAAAGGAGCGGAAGGACATGAACCTGACGTACAAGCGCAGGCGTCTGTTCCAGGACGTCTGATGCCCTGATCCAGCTGATCGTGGCTGATGGTGTACATGTCTAGGTACTAGGAACTAGGTAGAGATGCCAACCAAGCTCACTTCAGCTTAGCTTACCTTAGATGCATTTGGGTAAAGCACCCCACTGGGCATGGGTCGTGGTGGCTTTTGGAATGGTTGGGCGTCACATTGTTTTGGAGGTGTTTTAATGTTAGTTTCTGGTGTACTTAGGCCCGAAGTAACCATAGTCAAGATGTTGGATGCTTTGGTTGACTTGCAGCGCTGACGCTTAGTTATGTCCGTTGTGGGGGTTGAACAATTTCGCTAATCGCTACTAGTCTGGTGCTCGTGCTGTGAACTTCTAAAGATGTTGATGCAGGTGGCTAATTGCAGTCTGTTGCTCTGTTTTTGAACCGATGGTTATAGTCTAGACACTACACAAATTACCCAGGTTAATCAATCACGATTAACCTCAGAACAACACTAATGACATCTGGATTTCAAAAGGGCCATTAAGAACTCACAAACCGATAACATCAATAGCAACTATTCTCAAGTCAAAGTCACAATGATCTGCCAGCCAAAAGTGCCTAAGGCCTCGTTTAGATTGCGAAAAAATTTCAACCCGATGAATAGTACCACTTTCGTCTTATTTGACAAATATTGTCTAATCGTGGACCAACTAGGCTCAAAAGATTCATCTCGTGATTTCCAACTAAACTGTGTAATTAGTTATTTTTTTTACCTACATTTAATACTCCATGCAAGCGGCTAAAAATTGATGTGATGGAGAGAGAGTAAAAAAACTTGGAATTTGGGATGCATCTAAACAAGGCCTAAGAAACGGTACAAAAATAGGATTCAGAAGCAGGGGAAGATAAAGAGACCAATAAAGCAAACCTACAAATCCTAGACGACGGCCACATTGCTTATCTCTATCGAAGAGAATTACAGCAGTAAGATCAAATACAAGCCACGGAAAGGATATCTCTCAGGCAGCATGAGGCTCAGTACATTTCACCATGGGCGACTGTCCTTGGTTCTGGTGTTACTCAGCCATACAGGCAGAGTAATCACCACTGGCCACAATAACCATATCTCTCAAGCAGCAGCAGGTTTGCGCAGCTCACTTTCGCCATGGGCAAAGTGGCACCTGTCTCCAAAGGTGCAGGAGCCTTTGTTGAAGTTCTCACACAACTTGGTCTTGAAGTTGCTTCCAGGACCCCCAGCATGAGAACCAGGCCCCCTGCCACCTGGGTTATTCTTGGCTTGTGGGCCAGGCACCTTACCACTGATGCGGACAATCAACTCTGTGACCATTGCGCTAGCGTGCTTGATCTGGTCAAATGTTCCCTCGAGCTCAATGTTTTTATGGTTGGGATCAGCCTCATTGTCCCGGATGGCTAACTTGGCCCCAGTCACTCGGGATATATGCTTTGTGTTGGTACCACCCTTCCCAATGATGGCGCCAGCAAGGGATGCATCAACACTGATCTTGGCTGTGGCCGAAGCACCGAATGTGGAGGGAGGAACCATGTCTAGGTGAGGCATTGGCGGTGGCATGAAGTGACCGTTGGGCCCTGGCCCCATTGGAGGAGGAGCTCCCATCGAGTTGTCCATCTGCAGGGGCTTTCCAAGCTCCCTCTCTCCATGAGCAAAGTGGCATTTGCTCCCCCATTTACATCCTTCTGCAGTGTTGTACTTGTTACACATGCGAGTCTTCACTGCAGGTGAAGGTGGCCCATCAGGACCCCCAGGTCCCATAGGCATTCTTCCTGGTGGAGCTGGAACAGGTGGTCCACCCAAGTTGGTCATCTTTGAAACCGCCTGGTAGCCACCGGGGAAGTTATGGAGAAAATGGCAACTTGCACCAAAGGGACAACCGGCCGTGCTGCACATTGAAAACATCATATTATAAGCAACAGAACATGCAAATATATCTGACAACCTCCAGACTGTGATATTAGTTGATACACAAATGCAAACAATGTTGATGAAAGAGATTAAGTTACATGCAGCTGGATAATGTAACCTCACTACATGAACTACTAAAAATATATATGCAATGAATAAAAATTGAAGTAAATGATATGGACTAATCTTTTACAAATCATGCTGGATAAAAATGTCATTCATAATCAAGCTTCAGATATTGGTGTTCAAAAGTACTACTGCATCATATTGATAAGAAACTGTAATTGAACAAATAATAACTGGTACAATTCACAAGGAATTGAATCACAGTCCCCATTTCAATCTAATCTTCTTGATTTCTTCAAATGAACATGTTCCATGGTGTTACTGACTGATTGTTCCTCTTGAGAGGAAGTTTTGTTTCCTTGTAACCATTGTTGCATGGTTCAGATTTTCAGTGATATACAGAGCAGGTTCCCTTGTTGCATCAGTTCTCACAGTGATAAACAGCAGTAGATTCCAATTTTTACTCCATTGAGTGTTCTTAAGCAATGATTAGACAAAACCCTCCTGTAGCAGAATCTAGGCTGACCCATTTGTTAGCATCAAGCACAGCATTTAGTAACATAACAAATTTTAATTAAAAAATAAGAGCATAATAATGATAGTAGATGTTACCAGATGAGAGTTCATTTTAGGTTAGATTAGAACCTGAAAAATTTGGTGCACGGCTTGGATTTGCTTCCTACACCCATTTGAGTTGTCTCCGATTCTGTTACACCAAATTTATTACTTCCGCCAATTAATAATGTGTTGCTTTACTAAATCATGTCGCTTGGTAAAGTAATATGAATATATAAATAGATATAATTCATTAAAAAAACACTGGGCGTTACATTAAAAGGACGAGAAAGAAAATCAATGCTGCTGCTACAACGTCCAGTATAAGCAACGCCCCAACGATTTGTTATTGGAAAATTAATACTTGCTTAAACCACCGAAAGCACTAAAAGTGGCAATTCTAGCTAATCCAACGAAGAAGCACTAAATGTTGAACAAAGTAAAGCTGAAGGATCTATGTGAACAGAACAGCAGCAATCTCAATCTAGCACGTCCACTACGTCTCGATTCATCCCTCAATATTTTCGTCCCAGAGCAAACTCCCGTGCGTAAACCTAAACGAGAACGAGCCATCGGCTCCCACGGAAACCAATCGGAAAAGACGCAAAAAAAAAAAGAAAGGTCTATGCCATTGCAAGCTCCAAACACCCCAGATCTCGCCTGCAGCAACAGCAGCAAAAGCCACGGATCCCCGCAGTTCGCAGCCAAGCCGCGAACAACGGAGCGCAGATCCGACCAACGAAGAGCAGCTAGAACCCCCCTACGGAGCCGAACCTTCCGTGAAGCAACAGCCAACCCACAGATTCCAGAGAGCTAGAGAAGCTGCTCACCTCTCGCGCGCTTGGGACCGCCAGCGCCGTTGGCGCCCGCCTCCAGCGCGGTCCGCTTGCGCCCGGCGTCCATGGCGGGCTCGCGGGGAAGGGTGCCCGCGTCTGGATCGAAGGAGGCGGGGGGGGGGGGGGGGGGGGGGGGGGGGGGGGGGGTTAGAACCCTAGCTAGGGTTTCGCTCCCTCGGGGGCGGCGGGCGGATGGAGGAGAGAGGTGGGGAGGGCTTGCCGCAGCGCAACGGCACGAGCGAACCAGAGACGCGCGGCCGCAACTGATGGGGTAGGAGTAGGACGGGTCGGGAGTAGGGTTGAGTTGCTGGGCTGGGTTAAGGGGGTGTTTCGTTTAGGCCCTGTTTGGTTCGTCTAGTAGCTATTAAATTTAGTAGCTTTTAGTTATTTTAGTAATTTTTTAACCAAACACTATAACTAAAAGTTACTAAAAGAGCTTTAGTTATTTCTAGTAATTCTGGAGTTACTAAAAATGACTAAACCGTTTAGTAGCTCGAACCAAACACCCCTTACTCCTGAACTCCCAAATCTAGTTTTATTTAGTCAATTTTACTCAAACACTATGATTAAATGGGACTAAAAAGTACATTAGCCAACTAGTCATCCAAGTGTTGCTAACTAAGACTAAAACCGACCTTTTAGTCATACTGCCTCACATTTTAGTCACTTTGGATCTAAACATCATAAATAAAAGAGATTAAAAGAGACATTTTAGTCCACCAAACCAAACATGAGGTGATTAAATTTTAGCAGCCGGTTTAGGTGACTAAACTTTAGAAGATGTGAAACAAACACGCCCTAAATTGGGTCGAGTTGAGATCCGGTCCGGTTTGGGTGCCGTGTCGACGGCAAACTAGCACGCTGCTCTCTTTGGGCCTAGGAGTCTGTGCGCTGCGTAGGATTCACCTCGAGATTGGGTTTTTGCTAAAAAAAATTGAGATTAGGTTATTTTGGAGTTTCTTTAATTAAAAACATAATAATAGAAAGACAGTATTAAACCCCGATTGCATCTCTATATATCTATCTAAAATTTTAAGTTTCTATATTTGGTAATGCTATGATTAGGGGTGTTCGTCCGGATGTGTATGTCCGGACGCCCCCGTTCCCGGGCCTACGCAGCTATTGCGCCTAACAGGTAATCAGCATGCTTCCATATACACTCTCTCCTCCATCTCTGTCCCGTGACAAAATCCTCATCGACAGAAATCCCCACGAGCGAACGGCTTCACTGCATCAGGTGTCCACCCCACTCTGCCTCGCCGCTGTGCACCGCGCGGCACCCCCATCCCACTCCGCGTCACGGTCGTCGCCACGCCGCGCCCACTCCTCCTCTGAGAACCTCGTCGACACCGGCGTGGTTGACGAGTCGGACGTCTTTGGCGGCGCTAGGGACAACGACGACGACCTCCTCCGGGCGCTCATCAACGCGGACCTCTCTGGCGGGGACCTCGACTTCGGCTTGTGGAAGCTCTCGGCGTCGTGGCGCTCTACTTCGCCGATGTGCCCGCGCTGCTCGGGTACGTCGTCCAAGCAGCAGGATGACATTTGTGCAGCGCATGTTGCAACTTTATGTTTTAAGTATTTCAGATGTTTCATCTGGATGCTGCAAGTGTTTCAGCTTGATATTACAAAAGTAGATCGTGATGTTGCACATATTGCAATGTCTATACACATATGTTTCAAATGTATGTTCTAAATATTTCATTTATTTTTTCATGCGTTCGTTGCAAGAGTTTCATCTCGATGTTGAATATATTTTACACGTATGTTGCAAGTGTTTTATCTAGATATTGCGTATGTTTGCAATGGTTTTCAAGAGTTTTGCAGGTGTTTTAGACGCATGTTGCAAGTGTTTCAGCTGTTTTCA
This sequence comes from Miscanthus floridulus, assembly GCF_019320115.1. Classification (NCBI taxonomy): domain Eukaryota; kingdom Viridiplantae; phylum Streptophyta; class Magnoliopsida; order Poales; family Poaceae; genus Miscanthus; species Miscanthus floridulus. Next base: position 85,467,775 of record NC_089598.1, read on the forward strand.
TACGTATGTTGCAAGTGTTTTATCTGAATGTTTTGAAAGTACATTGACATGTTGCACATGTTGTAATGTGACCCACCCTGCTGCAGCTGTTTGGGCGCTGTGCATGCGCGTGGGGGAGAGGAGGGATGGAGTGTTGCTCTGCAGCGCGTGCGGGAAACGGAGGGCCAGGCGGTCCTCGCGCGGCATGGAGGTGTGGCAAGCAGAGGGGGGGCGCGGCGTCCGGATAGAGGTGTGAAGTGGGGGACACAGTTTCCTCGGAGCAGCAAACATTAGCGTCAAACATAGAAATGGACTGCAGCCACGGACGTCCGGGCGCTAGCAGTGCCATTTTATATTTGTTGGCAACTTTACGATCGAACTGCTCCATCATGATTTAGCCTCTCCCATGGTTTCTAATTGCATTTTTTTTGCATATTCTTCCTCCTAAATTATTATTGTAGTGATCTGGTCTAGGTGCTTAATATAAAGTGCAAACTGCAATCAGACGGGTTTTGTAGGTTTAGGTTAGCAACAACATGAGGCCAGTGCACTAGTGTATATTTGGTGTTAGCGTAAGCTCAATTTTAGTCTAGTAGTCTATATAATCAGAGATCCTCTTCTACATAAAATATTTTAGAATATTATTTTTGGTATATAGAGGGTATAGAGGACGTTATTCTCTTACAAAGCACTTACTTTACTTCTACATATTTTCTTGGTCGTCTAGTTATAATGCGTTTTTATATATAAGGGACGACTTTTCTTCAAATGCTACATTATGGCCATGTTCACTTGTATTATGAGCCGTACTATTTCAGCGAACGAACAATGTTTTTCTCTCCCAACAAATCAACGAACATTACTTTCAGCCTTGACTTTTCAGCAAAGCGAACATGCCATTGTTTTCTGTTAGACTCTCTTCGGACCCCTATGAGCTAGGCTCATTTTGTGTCTTGCGGCCAAACGATGATAGGCATTAATGATTTTGAAATGGGAACTTCTGGATTACAGTGGACCATAGACTCGGCCATATTCGCTTGTCTTATAATTCGTACTTTTCAACTTGTTTTTTCAGTCGTGAAAGCATCTATGCCCCTTGTTGGGTTTCGGTGATTAATAACAATACAAGATTACTATGACTAACGTGTGTTTTGCAGAGGCAATTAAGTTAGGTCATGGTAATGAAGATCAATTGGGCAATCAAGGTGGTCATGCCCCTACGATGGAAATCATTTCGGTTTTCAAAGGATGGACGACAAGGTTAAGGATGACTAGTTCTAAGTGTCGATTTGAGTTGGAGTGACACTTAGAGTAGTTCAGGACTTTGTTTTTCCTTTGGTCGTACTATTAAGGGGGGTATGGACGGGTAGCTTGACCTAGATGAGTCTAGTGAGTTAGGTGTGGTGCACACTTGTTAAAACTAGCACTAGGTAGCTCCACAACAGCCCTATGATCCTATGGAGCAAACTTCATTCACATATGTTCGAGAGTTGGAAGTGAATGGAGGGTCAAATGCTGACCAGACGCTGGCTCCGGTGCGACCGGACGCTGGCCGCAGGGTCCGGTCAGTTCATTTGATCAAGGTGTTTGCGTTCGGTGCGACTGGACGCTGGAGTGGTCAAGTGACCGGACGCTGAGAGGCAGCGTTCGGTCGACTCCAGTAAGGTTCCAGAGAAGGAAATCTACGACCGGACGCGTCCGGTCAATACTGACCGGACCTTGAAAAATCCAGCGTCCGATCGAGTACAGTAAGCATCCAGTGAGGGTTTAATGCGACCGGATGCGTCCGGTCAGTGGTGATCGGACCCTGCCAGCGTCCGGTCAACACTTAAACACTAGTGTGCGGGTTGAACTGACCGAGGCGTCCGGTCAACATGACCGGAGCGTCCGATCACCCCGCAGATGCACACAACGGTTCGTTTTTCAGGCTGCCTTATAAATAGAATCTTCACTCGTGTGTGGAGTCACTTTTGCTCATTCCAACAGCTGAGAAACACGTTTGTGAGTGCCAAGAAGAGCAAGGTCCTAGTGAGGTGATTGAGATTCATGAATCCAAGAGAGTAGCCTCATTAGTGAATCAAGAGTAGCAAAGTGTGCATCCACCGTTCTCATTAGGCTTCGAGTGGTCAAGTGAGAGTTCGTGCTTGTTACTCTTGGTGATCGCCATCACCTAGACGGCTTGGTGGTGATTGGGAGCTTGGTGATCACCCGACGGAGCTTGTGGGTGACCCAACTCAAGTTGTGAGCGGTTTTGGGTGATTCGCCGCGACGGAGTATCGAAGAATCAACCCGTAGAGAGCACTTGATCCTTGTGCGGATCAAGGGAGAGCTACACCCTTGCGCGGGTGCTCCAACGAGGACTAGTGGGGAGTGGCGACTCTCCGATACCTCGGCAAAACATCACCGCGTTCCTCTCTCTCTATTTACTTTGAGCATTTACTTTGAGCATTTCAATACTTGTCTTTACATTCATAGAATTGTCATGCTAGAGTAAGTTTGGAACATACGTTGCAAGTCCGTTGTGCGTTAGATTAATAGAAGCACTTTTCTAGGCACAAGGGGTTAATTGGACTAACCGTAGGATTTAATTATTACAAGAAAATTTAGAATTAGCCTAATTCACCCCCTCTTGGGCATCTTGATCCTTTCAATTGGTATCGGAGCCTCGTGCTCACGTTTTTAAGCTTAACCGCTTAGAGCAAGATGTCTCACGGGGATGGACCTCCATCTATCTTTGAGGGAGATGATTTTCCTTATTGGAAAATTTGCATGGAGGCGTACTTAGAAGCTCTAGACGTTGGAATACTTAGAGCCGCCTCACATGGTTTTCCAAGACCTAGGAATCCCGCACAACTACAAGGCGATGAGGTTAATTATGAAAAATGGAATGCAAAGGCTCGCAACACCATCTTTAGAGGCCTTTGCAAAGATGTGTTCAACCGTGTAAGGAACCACAAAGACGCCCATGCACTATGGTCGGACGTTTGTGCGCTCCATGAGGGAACTAAGAGTGAGCGTGAGGAACGCTATTATCTTGTTATTAAAAAGCTAAATTCATTTGAGATGCTTCCTAAAGAATGTGCTAATGAGATATATTCACGTTTGAATGTTCTTGTAGAGGAAGTCAATGGGCTTGGACTAACTCAAATGTCACCATCCGACGTTGTGAGAAAAATCTTGAGTGTCCTCCCCATTGACAAATATGGCCATATTGTGACCGTGCTACACCAAGGTGATCTTTCCACCGCTACACCGACACAAATCTTGGGAAAGATCAATGCTAATGAGATGTACATGCACATCACACCTCAAGATGGTTCATCCTCTACAAAGAAGAAAGAAAAAGACTTAGCCTTCAAAGCTAGCCAAGAGAAGGGGAAAGCAAGACTTGAGTATGAGAGCTCAAGTGATGAAGAAGATGATGATGAAAGCCTTGCTCTCATGGTAAAGAAGACCGCCAAGATGCTAAAGAAGCTAAACAAGAATGGCATCAAGTTTGATGGCAAGAAGAAAAAGTTCTTCACTAGCTCAAGAATGAAGCCAATCTCCAAAATGGATTGCTTCAATTGTGGTGAGCTTGGTCATCTAGCACATCAATGCACAAAGCCCAAGAAAGATAAGTACAAGAACAAGTACAAGGGCAAGAAAGATGACTCAAGCAATGAAGAAGAAGATGAGAAGAAGAAGAACAAGCCATACAAGAAGAGGGAATTCCACAAGAAGAAGAAGAGTGGAAAGGCTTACATTGTCGGTGATTGGCTCACGGACATTGATTCATCTAGTGGATCATCCGATAATGATAGTGACAATGAGAAGGTGGCCGCCATTGCTATTGATCTTTCATCTTCACCGCCACCACCGCCATCATCCTCTACACACCTATGCCTTATGGTCAAGGGTGAACACAAGGTATATAATGATGATGATAGTAGTGGTGATGAGCATGCTAGTGATGATGATAGTGATAGCGATAGTGATGATGATGACACCTTCTTATGATGATCTTGTTAAAATACTAAGAAAATATACTAAGATCATTAGAAATAGAGGAGCTAAAATTGGAAAACTAGATGCTAAGAATGATTCACTTTTAGCAAAATGTGATACAATGGATAAGGCTAATGTTGAGCTCAAAGAAACAAATGATGCTATAACATCCAAACTCAAGGAGCTAAAATCTTCTAAGAAAGAACTTAAAGATAAACATGATAAACTTAAGTGGGTGCACAATGAGCTCATCACTGGCCACAACAAGCTAAAAGATGAATATACAACTCTAAAGATTAATTATGATACTCTTGTTATTGCCCAAGAATTTCTACCAAATGAGCCACATGATGCTACTAACCATGTTGTCAAGATTAATATAGCTACATCATGTGACGACTTAATTGATGAGAGCATTGAGCAAGGATCTAGTGGCAAAGGCAAGCAAGTGGTTGAGTGCAATGACTATAATGAGTATATCAAGCTCAAGAATGCAAATGAAAAGCTCATGAAAGATCTTGAAGAGATAAAGAGCCACAACACCATTGTGCTAGAAACCCTTGATCATGATGAAGAGTTGATCCTTGAGAATGAGAAGCTCAAAGAAGAGAACAAGAGGCTAAAGGAAGAGAAGAACAATGATGTTCTCAAAGAAGAGAATAAAAAGCTCAAGATGGAGAAAGAACATCTCAAGGTTGGATTGAGCAAGTTTGCAAGAGGCAAGCATCTTCAAAGTGAGCTTCTAATGAACACCGTCATGAAGATGGATAGAAGTGGCATTGGATATGTGGCACATGTAGAGAAGAAGAAGGCTCAAGTTCAACAACAACAATCAAAGCTAAAGCCAAAGCCAAAGAGATGCTTTGAGTGTGGACAAGAAGGCCACTTTGCTCATGAGTGCCAAACTCCACAACCACAACCCTTTCCCAAGCATGCTAGACCCTTTGCCTTCAATGCTCACTACATGCTTAGAAAGGATTCTAGTGGAAAGATGAAAGTTATGTTCTCAGGACCTTCTAACAAGAATAGGCCTAAGAAGATTTAGGTTGCAAAGTCACTTGTTGAGAAGGTGAAGGGCCCTCAACAAGTTTGGGTTCCTAAAGCTTGAATCTCTTGTGTGTAGGTGAACTACAAGACTAGTGGAAGTCATTGGGTTATTGATAGTGGTTGCACTCAACATATGACCGGTGATCCTCGTATGTTCACCTCACTAGATGAAGAGGTAGATGGACAAGAGAGAATAACATTTGGAGATAACTCAAAGGGCAAGGTTAAAGGATTGGGCAAAGTGGCAATATCAAATGATCATTCCATCTCTAATGTGCTTTATGTTGCTTCATTGAGTTTCAACTTGCTATCCGTTGGACAATTGTGTGATCTTGGCTTCTAATGCTTGTTCACTGAGAAGGAGGTTGTTGTATCCAAGGTGGATGATAATCAAGTGATATTCAATGGATTTAGATACAACAACTTATATCTAGTGGACTTCACCTCCGAAGATGCAAACTTGAAGACTTGCCTATTCACCAAAACTACACTTGGGTGGCTATGGCATAGAAGACTTACTCATGTTGGTATGAGTTCACTCAAGAAACTAATGAAAAATGATTTGGTGAGAGGGTTGAAGGATGTGAAGTTTGAGAAGGACAAGCTTTGTAGTGTATGTCAAGCCGGCAAGCAAGTTGCAAATACCCATCCAACAAAAACTTTCATGTCAACCACAAGAGTGCTAGAACTCCTTCACATAGATTTATTTGGACCAACAACATACAAGAGTTTGGGAGGAAATCTTTATTGTCTTGTGATAGTGGATGATTATTCAAGGTATACATGGGTATTATTCCTTCATGACAAATCCAAAGTTACATCTTGCTTCAAGAAGTTTGCCAAGAGAGCATAAAATGAATTTGAAGTGAAGCTCAAGAAAATTAGAAGTGATAATGGCAAAGAGTTTGACAACACAAACATTGAAGCTTATTGTGATGAAGTTGGAATCAAACATGAAGTCTCCGCAACTTATACTCCTCAACAAAATGGTGTGGTTGAGAGGAAGAACTGGACTTTGATCACTCTTGTAAGGACAATGCTAGATGAGTACAACACCCTCGAAGCCTTTTGGGCGGAAGCAATCAACACCGCATGCTATGCATCCAACAACCTATTCCTTCAAAAGTTCCTTGGCAAGACACCTTATGAGTTGCTCAATGAGAAGAAGCCGAACGTCTCCTTCTTTAGGGTGTTTGGTTGCAAATGCTATATCTACAAGAAGCGGCAACACCTAGGGAAGTTTCAAAGACATTGTGATATTGGTTTTCTTGTTGGTTACTCATCGAAGTCCAAAGCATATAGAGTATTTAATCATGCCACCGGCTTGGTTGAAGAAACATATGATGTGGAATTTGATGAATCTAACGGCTCCCAAGGAGCACATGAGAATCTTGATGATGTAGGTGATGAACCATTGAGGGAGGCAATGAAGAACATTCCGGTGGGAGACATCAAGCCTAAAGATGATGAAGATGATGTACAAGTCATTGATCAACCTTCTTCATCAAGTATGCCACAAGATGGTGAAAAGATAGGAGAGTAGAAAATGAAGATACTCATGTCTCTCATGAGCAAATGGTGGTACAAGCACAAGATGTTGATGCTCCACAACCTCCTCCTCAAGTGGTCAATAGAAGAAATACACCTCTCCTACAAGATCATCCACAAGATCTCATCATAGGGAGTCCATCAAAGAGAGTGATGACTAGATCTCAAAAACTTGCTTCATTTATTGCTCATTACTCTTTTGTCTCTTGCTATGAGCCCACCAAGGTAGAAGAAGCTCTTAAGGATCCGGATTGGATCAATGCCATGCATGAAGAGTTGAACAACTTCACCCGCAATGAAGTTTGGACTCTTGAAGAGCGACCAAAAGGAGCAAGAGTCATTGGAACAAAGTGGGTGTTCCGCAACAAGCAAGATGATCAAGGTATTATTGTGAGGAATAAGGCAAGACTAGTTGCAAAGGGGTTCTCTCAAGTTGAAGGTTTAGATTTTAGAGAGACTTTTGCACCGGTTGCAAGACTAGAAGCCATTCGTATCCTACTTGCATATGCATCACATCATGAAATAAAATTATATCAAATGGATGTAAAAAGTGCATTTTTAAATGGCTTTATTAATGAATTAGTCTATGTTGATCACCCCCCAGGTTTGAAGACCCTAGATATCCTAATCATGTTTATAGGTTGTCCAAGGCACTATATGGGCTTAAGCAAGCCCCAAGAGCTTGGTATGAGCGGCTTTGGGACTTCCTCATTGAGAAGGGCTTCACCATTGGGAAGGTCGACACCACACAATTCACCAAGAAGCTTGATGGGCATATCTTCATTTGTCAAGTGTATGTTGATGATATCATCTTTGGATCATCAAATGAAGACTCATGCAAAGAATTTGGTGAATTGATGTCGAAGGAGTTCGAGATGTCAATGATTGGAGAGCTTACATTCTTTCTTGGTTTTCAAGTCAAGCAAATGAAAGAAGGCATCTTCATCTCTCAAGAGAAATACACAAAAGATCTTCTCAAGAGATTCAAGATGGATGAATGTAAGCCAATCAAGACACCAATGCCTACTAATGGACATCTCGACCTAGATGAGGGAGGTAACCCGGTTGATCAAACTCTCTACCATTCTATGATTGGTAGCTTGTTATATTTAACCGCATCTAGGCCCGACATCATGTTTAGTGTGTGTATGTGTGCTAGATTTCAAGCTAATTCTAAGGAAACACATTTAATTGCCGTAAAAAGAATCCTTAGGTACCTTAAGCACACACCAAGTATTGGCCTTTGGTATCCCAAAGGAGCTATATTTGAATTAGTGGGCTATTCCGATTCGGATTATGCCGGTTGCAAAGTTGATAGAAAAAGCACATCCGGAGGGTGCCATTTGCTTGGTAGATCACTTGTGTCTTGGTCCTCCAAGAAACAAAATAGTGTGGCTTTGTCCACCGCCGAAGTGGAATATATTGCCGCGGGTGCTTGTTGTGTACAAATATTATACATGAAACAAACGTTGCTAGACTATGGTGTAGTTCTAGAAAAAGTACCTCTTTTGTGCGACAATGAAAGTGCGGTAAAACTTGCAAATAACCCGGTTCAACACTCTCGCACCAAGCACATAGATATCCGCCATCACTTTCTAAGAGATCATGTTGCTAAAAATGATATATCACTAGAAGGTGTAAGGACCGAAGATCAATTAGCGGATATCTTCACTAAACCGCTAGATGAGGCTACATTTTGTAGATTGCGGAACGAGCTCAATGTACTTGATTTTAGTAACTTCACT